>NC_056467.1:7068192-7160692 GCF_008729295.1 Plectropomus leopardus | reverse complement strand
ATTTAAAAGGCTGACAGTGGCATTGTAAAGCAAGAGAAAACATTGTGCCCTGTGCTTCTTCTCAAAAAGACACAAACGTGTGCATGTCAGTTGTCATGTCACTTTTTGCAAAACTCTTAAATTAAATGAACGCTAATCCCCCTTTAACAGATGACATAAAGATAATTAAAATATTTGATCAGTCAGCCCCTGCTGGTTCTTTGTCTTTAGCTTGTTTTGGGGCCCTCATATTTGTTGGCAGACTCGAAAGATGCTATGCTATTTAAAAACATTTGATGCATGCAAATGTCATAAAAAAAATATTGTGTAAATTCAGCTGTTTTAAATGTGAGTCCACTGGAAAAATGAAAGTAAAATAAGTGTGAAAGTTGAACTTCAAGGCCGTCTCCAACGGCTTCAGATTACAGAGTCAAAAGTCTGGTTAGTTTGAATAAATAAAAGAAAAAGCACACCACTCTGTGACCTTGTAGCCTTCATTAAAAAGTAAACAGCAAATATTTCAGCAGCGGGGGGAAGTCAAGTCAGAGGGAATGCTTTATGTATATCTGGCACACATTTAACAGGTTTATATCTTTAACTTTGCAATGCCCTTCGTCAGATCTTTAACTTTTTGAAATGGGAATATGCCAGAGGCATTCAACATATTTGGAGTCTTTTTTTGGAATATGATTTGAGGCAAAGAAAGGAATATGTGAATATGACTTTTGACGTGTGTGCAAAAGGGCAGTGTTTAAGTGACTTTGAGCTGTGCAAATGTCGACTGGAGAAAAGTCTTTGGAGGCAAACTGTTAGCTGACACTCAAGAACTCACGAAGACACACAAAGAGACTGCAGTGTTTGTATGTGTGTGTTTCCTCTTTAGGTGTTTCTGTGTAGGTGTGTGTGTGTGTGTGTGTGTGTGTGTGTGTGTGTGTGTGCGTGTGCGTGCGTGCGTGCGTGCGTGCGTGCGTGAGTGCGTGCGTGCGTGCGTGCGTGTGTGTCTGTGAAACATAAACAAAATCAGCTTTGATCAACTTTGACAGCCTAATTGCAGCCTTGGTGTTAAGTAGATTTAACACAACAACCCTGAGACTGTATCATTCGCTAAGTACTGTCATTAGACAGCAGGGCTTAACAGACTGGGCCTACCTGTTATTTTTAAATTACACAAAGCTGCTGCTATGCATCTGTTTGTTGGGATCGCAAACAAACCTCCTAACTCTTTCTTCATCAGAAATTATTCTAACATGTTGACTGGTACTTGGGCGATTCAGTAGATCACCATGTAAGGTCAGTTTTTTTTTGTTCTGCTTGCTTGGTTCACACGCCCAGATATTTTTAAGACCTGTCTGAGGTTAGAAATCCATTTCCCATGAGGGCAAAGCAAAACCACACTTTTTGCAGTGAGTCATGAGCGGTTGTTTATAGAACAGCTGAGGAATGTCTGTTTCAATATTTCTCCGGTTGATGCGATAAGAAATGAAGAAAACCTTTTTTTTTAAACATTAATTATTTTTTTATTTATTCATTTATTTTTTTCAATTATTATTATTTCATCTCTGATTGTATATGTGATATCGCTGTCATGTGTGTGTTTTCTGTCTAACCTAAATACGGCATCTTTATTTTTATTTATTTTTTTTTATTAGTAAGCCTCATTATTTGAAATCAGGGTTCTGAAAGGATTGTTCCTGAGGGGCTGAGGTTCTAGCCAGATACATTTGCTGCTTAGGAACCTTTTTTTCTTGATGAGAAGCTTTTTAAGTCTGAGTGTTTCATTAAAAAGTGGTTCTTCAAACATTTGTGGTAACATTAAGAGCTCCATTAAGAACACTTTTCATTCAAATAACCTTTAGTTGAATATCTTTGAGGTCAAAAATCTGCTTCTGTTGGCCACAAGTTAACCCGTTACACCAAAACAATGATTTGTGGGAGTAAATCAATGAGTAATGTAGTCAATTATTATTTTTAGAGCCTCCCTGTATGGGTTCTAGATGAAACCCTACGAATATAAAAAGGTTCTAGGGCTCCCTGATTAGGTTCCTGATAAAACCCTTGGAATGTAAAATTGTTCCTCAGTGGAACCTGCTGGTTGTGATCACGTTAGATCTATTTAGAAGATGGAAATAGTCTGGATAAAACCCTCTGAAAAGGGTTCTGGGAAGAACCATCACACCATACAAGGGATGAACCTCCTCGAAGTCCTAGCTCACAGCTTCCACAAATGGTTCTAGGTAGAATCCAGTTGGGTTATGAGTAGAACTGTCTTAAAGGGTTACAGATGGTACCTTAATCAAAGAGTCTGCTCAGAACCAAAAAATGCTTCACCTATGGGGACAAGTGGAAGAACCGTATATGACTCTAGTAAGTCCTTTTTTTTCTATGCCCAAGATCAGACCTTTGAATCAACCCACTCTACTAAGTTTTAGTGTACTAAGTTGACAATTCTGTCAGAATATCTGGCAAGACCCATTTATTATTACTGAAGCGGTAGAATATCAAATCCTGTATACTCAAGAGAAATCTTTCTTTTTCCTTACTTCAGAGCATGGATTGAAGCATTATTTCTCTCTCTCAATTTGCCTCAGTCTCTACAATAAACACCCAGAATACATCCTTCAATACCTTTAGTTACATCAACAGTGTCCTATAAATGCCCTTTAATGCCCAAAAAGATGTAAAAAAAAAGTTAAATTCTTACCCTACACTGCTGCCGGGCTCACCTTTGTCAGCTTTTACTGTCACTAGTTCTCCTGGCAGATAGAAAAAGTGTTCCATCTGATTTTTACACAACAGGCTTAGGGGCCCTCTGAAGTGATGCTGCATTCAATTACTTAATCAAGGAGGCATCATGTACCAGTCAAGCACTATGAGCAGACCCAGCAGAGATGAGTCATAAATGAGCCCTGGGCCCTCTGCCATTAAAATTGTTGCATCTATAGCAGTAACACATTTTGGGCTCTGTAGTGGTACCCATATTAATACTATAATTGTTAATACTTTGATATGCTTTGTCATTTAGCAGAATTTGCTTTACTAAAGACACATTGGATTACAGATTTATTAGTACGCAAGAACATAATAAGATACTGAGAGATCATGTCTTTTCTTAACTGAATATCCTCGAAAATGTCATGCTGTTCTTACTGAGTGTTTGGGCTAAGAGAGTGTGCGTGTGTGTCTGTGTGTGTGTGTGTGTGTGTTGATGCTGAGGGCACTGACTCTCAGTCAGATGTGACCTGCTGTAGGCTTTTATATTCACTGCACATATGACAGTGTGAGTACACACTCTACTCATTAGACACAGCTCAACAGTCTTCTTTGAAATCTCACTCTGTCACAGTCACACACATGGACACACACGCACACACACCTCCATTGCAGTCAGTGCCTCTCTCTGATGTTTCTATAGCAACGGCAGGCAGACCCAGAAGGGGGAGAGGGGAAGCAGTTGTATCTGGAACCCACAGCGAATTAAAAACCCAGTCAAAATACGCATACAATACCAGTCAGACCGTGCCTTCATTCATCACTGTATCACTGCCGGCACATCTTGGGAGAGGAGCTTATAGTAGTGCATTGAAGCAAATGCAATTAAAAGATGGAGCATTAATCACTCTAACATGAAATATAAACTCAGTGGACACTTAATAAAGCACACCTGCTCATTAATGTAAACAGCCAGTTCACCCGCACAGCAAAGCTAAAGGCTGCAACTCTGCAAAACTGCCTTTAAGAAGCATACAGACTAAACTGCAGAGTGCAACCCACACAATTCAATATGTCATGAATCTTAGTCAGTGTATTACCAACACGTACTCCCAAGTTGTCACATATTGCTACTTGTCAGTGGACTTTCGAGTCCATGTATTACGCTCTAGGTGTCCCCCTGCATCTGCTGTTGACATTCCAGGATGCCTCAACCAATGCTGGGACGTCAATAAAAGCAGACCGTTAGGTTTAGGAAACATAAGCATGTTATTAGATTTAGAAAAAGAAAAAAAAAAAACAAAACATCATGTGCCAGTATTTGATGGCCACTTTGGAATAAGAACGGCCTAGTATTTCCTACAGTAGATGGCAGTTGGCATGCCCTCAGCTTGGAGAAGCAAGATGGAGTCTGGCACAGAAGCTAAGCAGTGTACTGCTGGATGTATTGTAACCACCTTTAAAAAGTCCAACCTAAAAAGTTAGTACCAGTGTCAGTGTATGCTATATTGACAGTATTTTCACTGCTTTATCTGTTTATCAGCCAGTTTCGAAGAGGAAACCATTAACAGCTTTTCTTCCCAATCTAATGCTCTCATCAAAGCCAACAGACTCCATCAAGAAAAACACTGATTTTAACTTGCAGAACACAGGAGCTGCTGGTGTACAGCTGCTTCATTTATTTAATTAGTTTGTGTTATTGTGTAACTTTGGTAATATCCAAACTAACCCTTTTAAATGCCAAAGTCACCCAGTAGAGTGCCACAGGGATGACGTTTTTCTTTAGGCCAACCCCGAAGCTAACGTGACCCTGGATCCCTCGTCAAAAAGCCTATGGGAATTTTTCCATTGGTTTTTGGATAATTGCAGAAAATATGCTCGTTGGTAAACACATGTTCATGAGCCATACACATTTTGTTCAGCAAGTTTATCTCCACAAATATACACCACTTTCTGGATTTTTAAGCCAAATGCCTTATTTTAGCCATTTAACCAAAACCCATTAGGACTCATTACTTGGGTTCTCCAGCAGATCCCATGTTCAGCAATATTAAATCACTGTTTTCCTCAATTGAGTTTGGCTTTAAAAAAATAAATATAACAGTCTTATTTTACTGCTGGAAATCACTGCCAGGCATTATGTTAAAGTGGCGAAAACACTCAATATACTGTAACATACACTTGAACGGAAATTGATTGTTTTTAGGTGGGACTTTTTTTTAGAGGACAAAACTACATTTTGTTGCTGACCCCACTCCAGCAGCCAGACTCAGGCCTGCTTCCCCACGCGGGGGTGGGAAAACTGACATCTGCTATCTGTTTTATACTTTCCATGGATATAAGCCTCGTGCAAACCCACTTTAAAAATCTGAACCATCCCTTCTCGGTAAATTATGTCCTGTGTGGGAGGATAGGTTTTTGTGCCAAGTCACAGACTCTTGTATGAAAAGTGCATATCCAGACCAGTGGTAATTAGTGCATTGAACAACAATGTGAATATGGATGAGGTTTTAGAAATGAATGAAGTAGCTGCACTTCATGAATTACGCATCAAAGTCTTATTACACAACAACAAACTTTGTCCTACTTGTCCACCAAAAAGTGCAAAGTAGTATTATTAGTCTGGCCCGTTGTCATGTCTGCCGTTTATTAATTGGCAGCTGTCAGATGCAGTAAACCACATCCTGAACTCTTTGTACATATTCAACACCCATCAGCATCTTTGTGCTCTTTTTTTATTTGTTTAGCCCTGTTGTGAATAGTAACTCTAACACCCACTGCCTGTTGTCCCCCTGCGACCTCCCACTCTCACCCTTGCATAAGGATTATGTTTTTCTAACTTACTTTCTACTTGTTTCCCAAAAGTGTGAAACATTGGGGTTGCCAACATGTGCAGGGCAGATGGAGGAGTATAGTACTTTTTAATTAATTCCACTCAGAGCAGACTTGGCAGCCACCACCACACAGTCATTTTAAACATGGACTTCTCTCAAGAATTCGGTTGGCAGCATATGGCTGCGAATTGGAGAATGCTGCCCATATAACTGCAGCATGAAAACAACAGAGAGCAGCTGGAGATAAATATGGCTGTGTTGATTAAATGTGGATATGAGTTAAATTGATAAATAATGAGAGAAGTTTTGTCATATGTTTGGCAGATCTGTCTGTGCACAATTGCAGAGCAAATACAGGGAGAAGCAGAACACTGTGTGTGTGCGTGCATGCATCCGTGCGTGCCTGTGTGTGCAGGTGCACGCAGACACAGCCGACCACAGTTGGAGTCTGCCAACATTTTTTGTGGTCCATAATTCCATAATTTGCTCGTTTGCTCACCCTCTGTTGAAAACAGTTTTCTCTGCAGGGTAGCCCATGGCATTTTCTTTTGGAGATGGTAAACAAGTGCTGTCCTCACCAGCTTCCCATTCCATTAAGTCCCACTAAGATCATTTGCAAATCATGTCCCAGTCCATCTCACCACAGCAAACAGGACCCTGCTGTCTGGTTTTGTGTCATTTGAATTTGTGCCGTTTCATTGAAGCTCAAACAATTAGACTGACTTGCTAAATAAGATTTGGCATGAATGAATAAATATATCTGAGACTCCAAAATCCGTCAACTCCAAGAACAGTAGCCGAGAGATACACTCTTAATTGTTCATTTCTTCCCTTTCATTAAAATGCAGGAGAGGTATTGTAAGTGGGAAATTACAGTATGACCCCTGTAGTGTGGTGAAGTAGTTGTTGGAGTGGAAATCAAGCCAGACATAAATATGCTTGCATTCAAGCTCCTGAGTTTTAATTAGAGGTAATGAATTACCAATTTATGATCAATATACTATTAAATTAATGAGATGAATACTATCAGATGCAGCAAAAAGACAGAAACCCTCTATGCTTTTACTATCTTCACACATACAAGGAAAGAAGAAAAACATCTACCAGTGAAGATGTAACAATGAAAGTGTCCATATTTGTTTTACTTGTCTGTGTTACTGGGCAAAAATAAATTTTAAAAAAATCTGCACATAGAATTGGCTGAAATTTGATGAGCAAGTTGCACTTAGTAATTTAATTAGATTTTGTGACTCAAATGTGTTGATTCTGGGATTTAAGCCATTAGGTGTTTTTTTAATTTGTTTTCTATTTTTTTACATTTGTTCTGTGTACATGTAATTGTGGAGGACAGCACAGCAAATCAAACCTGCAAACAAACACACAAATAATTTATTGAGGCTGCCACTTTTTATATTGAATTAGTCCACTTTATTAGTTTTTAGCACGCCTTCAGTATAATGAAGATTTAAATGCAGTAAACTGATTCTGAAAAAAGTTCCTGTCACTTTTTTACCAGTTATTATTACCCTGGCATTTCAGTGTTTCAGTAAAACTGTGCAAGAGCCAAAGAGCTTAATGAAGTCACACCACACAATCTTTTCCTGATGATATACAGGGGGAGCCTGTACAGAGTTGTAAGTCAGCTTGTAGCCAGCAGATGTCTCTCCTATGCTGGGGAATCAACACTCTCCACAGACGGTGGCATGTCCAATTTCAGCTTCTCTCGTATGTCGTCAGAGTATATAAGCTTATCTGAAAGACAGAGTGCTGATAAACAGATAGGCTCACTTCCCCCATCACGCTGAATGAGGCAGTCAAGTTTGATGGATGGGACTTATCACAGATCTTCTCATGAAAGAGGATGGTAGCGGAATTGCTAATCAGGTCCTCCATGTCCCTATCTGATCCATTAGGATCCACTGAGTAAAACTAATAAGAAAATATCTCTTTTTTTGTCTTTTCCTCACTTTTTTGGGGAGGCAGAGTGAAGTTAATTATGGGAGCACTTTTGGGGTTTGACCCCCCATGACTCCCACACTTGAAACCGCGTGTTCACTTTAGATTGTACACGGTCTGTTTCTACAATTCTACGCTGCGGTTTGGTGTCTTTATTAAAGATACATGGCAGGTTGTCTGTGACATTCTCTCAAAATGACTTTATGAGTAGACAGTAACAACAAATCCATCAGTGTAGCTTTGACACAGTCATTGTAGCATAAGTTTGACTGATCAATTTTCTCTATTGTAGGGTGCATGCCAGTCCTTTGTGTTTTGTTGTGGGATTTTGTTCTGTTATTGATGGCCTTGAACCAGTGTGTTGTAGATTGCTTTATACCCATGTCATGTTTCCATTGTTAGGAAGTGTAGGAGGGATTGGATTTAACTGTGAAGTCTTTGAGTACTCAGCCCAATCAATTTAAAAAAAAAAAAGACTGCTGGCATTATACATTTGTGCAAAAAGAGAATATGTTATATTTGCACATTTAATTTATCATATCAACATTTCTAAAGTGATAATATATGAGCTAGAGGTGGTGAAGACAGTAGATGGCAAGGCAGCTGGCAAGCTTCAGACTTCTTCAGACTACTGTTTGAGACCAGTAAACAACAAATATGGCTGAATTATAGCAAATCATTTCTGTTTTTCCACTGACATTTAGGCTCCAGTCATGGGTGTTTTGTAGCAACCTACTGGTCTGTTTCTGTTGCCTATTTAAGTTCCAAATATGCTTGTTTTATAGCAACTTCACAGTGTGTTTCCATCAGCTAATCAAGTTCCAACAGGTGGGTGTTTTTTTTATAGCAGCCTGTCAATCCCTTTCCATCAGCCTTAAGGCTCCAAATGTGGATGCTTTGTAGGGACCCGCATGTGTTTTTCCATCGTCTTTTTAAGTTCCAAGTGTGGCTGTTTTGTCACAACCCATCAGTGTCTTTCTGTCGCATATTTAAGTTCCAAACATGTTTGTTTTTTTGGTTTTTTTTTCTAATGACCTGTTTGTGTCTTTTCATCACCTATTGAAGTTGGTTGTTTTGTTTTGTAGCAACTCATCTGTGGGGGCAGATTTATTTTATTTTATAGTTATCGTAATGTATTGTTATTATTATTATTATTATTATATTATTATTATTATTATTATTATTATTATTATTATCATTATTATTATTTTATTTATTTTTAATAGAGAGGCTGCTGCTTTTCCAGCAAGGGATGGTGCTCCCAAAATAGGATATTTTAAGCCAAAACATTATCCCTGTCCTAACCAATTGGCTATTGTGCATAATGGTACAAATGTAATGTATCCTCTGTTTGCAGAAATATTTACTGGTGACATTTTCTCTGCTGATTCATTTGGAGAATTTAATTGGAAAAAGATTTGTAATATAGCAATTAAAGATAAAGTAACTGGATGCTTTAAATGCCTGCATGTATAAGCTCTGGACTGACAGCCTTTCTGGTTTCATCCAACATCCGGGCCAGTGTAAGCTGGAATAATGGATGAAGATGGACCTATTACAATTTGTTGTTCTCCTACTAATGCCAATTTTTTCCTCATCTTCTTTGCAAGATTCACATGGAAATTACATGTGTCAAACTAACGGTCTTTCAAGATGTTGCTTCTGTGAAATAGTTGCGCTCTTCTTCACCCCTGCTAGTTTGCTCACTGCTCTATTCTGTTTCATCCATGGCTCGGAGCTTACGATCCACATATTGCCTTCAAACTTGCTCTGCTGGAAATAGAGCCCATAAGCTGTGCGACTGCTCTGTGGCACAAACAGAGTCTGATGAATGCCGATATCAAAATATAACACAAGGCTTATTTGCTCCTGTGGCTGTGCAGTGTGGAGAGGTGGAGACCCTGTATGTAGTAAAATGTGAGGATTGAAAGTA
This sequence comes from Plectropomus leopardus, assembly GCF_008729295.1. Taxonomy (NCBI): domain Eukaryota; kingdom Metazoa; phylum Chordata; class Actinopteri; order Perciformes; family Serranidae; genus Plectropomus; species Plectropomus leopardus. Next base: position 7,151,281 of record NC_056467.1, on the reverse strand, counting down.
TTAGATTTTTTGTGTGTAAACACACATATCACATGAGATATTAGTCTCCTCCTCATTTTAATTAATTTAATTTAAATAAATTTTTTTTATTTATTTATATTTTTTGCCATAATTTGTTTATTGGACTTCCATCCACTCACCTCACAGAATACTGTACTTGTTAGGTGTTGATCAATATCCATATTGACTGAAAATCTAAAATAAACAACCTTCTTTAGGTCTGGCGGCTGTAACAATGGCAAAAACAGCCAATGTTTATGCTCAAATTTCCATTCCTTTGTAGATCTCTGTGTATGTTTGGGTTAACAATATTTTTTTTTTCCCATCTGATGCAGTAGAGAGTTTTATTTTTGGATCAAGCCTGGGACTCATGGCAGGGGGTTCAGTACACAACATTTCTCTCTGTTAAAATTCAGATTTTTTAGTAATTACAACAAGGACATGAAAGCCGTTAAAGCACGGTAAACAAACTGTGGTGCCATATCTCTAGTTTGAGCTAGCTGTTTTTTTTTTTTTTTCCTCTTCATTATTATTATCAGCAAAGAGCACAGCTAAAGAAGGTACATGTGATGTTTGAAGACATGACTAGTGTAAGAAATTCTGTAGTGTGCCAGGCTTCTCCTTCGAAAAAGTGCAATGACCACACACATCTACGGACTCCTACACATATGCATGGGAGCATGCATGTCCCTTCGTGCATACACACTCAATCACAATCTCTATAAAAAAAAAAAGTTTCATCTCATCACTGCGTTTTGTTTCAAGTTTATTTTTATACAGCCACTTTTTTCCCAAAAAAATGTTCAAAATCAATTTGTAACTCTTCTTTGAGTCAATTAAAAGTTCTGATGAGATCACAACTCAATACTTTTCAGTCTCTTTTCAAACTAATGCTGTTTTGGCCGAATAGTACAATGTTTTTAGCCCCAAGCGTTTGTTTGAATCCCACAATTTGATATCAGTGTAAAAACATTTGAGATGTAAGTCATACATTCTGGCTGGATGCACAAAGTGAAAAAAAAAGAAGATTTTTCACGTCTGCTTTTGGCTCTGGAATAAAGACTATGCCCAATCCCATCAATAGAACTGCTAAAGGCAATTTAAGCGGAACCAAAAGTTGCAGTCTCCCACTTCTTTGGCTGTTTTATTTTTATTTTTGGACAAACTGCCTTGAAGTAAGTAGACCATAAGTGCTTTTTTACAGACTGAAGAGGTCAAAAGAGAAAACAGTTTCTTTAAGTATACATTCAACTGTCATCTGCCTGCCACTGAATTCATCTCACGTACAGGCATCTAAGGAAAATACTGAAAAACAGACAAGTTCTTGACTTAACCTTACACTAATGCACTGAGTCCCTTGATCCATCCATCCACCTTTTTTTTCTTTTTTCCTTTTTTTTCCAATCTATCGTTGTATTCACCTGAAATCAAAATAAGGGTGGAAAACACTTCCTGTGGGTCAATGTCGTCCGACACACCAAATCAGTCACTGTTTGGATTTGTGAAATATCCTTCAGCAATGACGTGACGAAAAGCTCAATTCGAGCCGAGTCAAATAATTCACAGTTTTTATGAGCGTCCTTGTCAACCACTGAAGTGATGATTAGGTGAAAAGTGGAGGACGGGAGTTGGTCATGCCTGAATGGTTCTGTGTGAGGAAAACAAAGGCTTTGCAGCTGACAGTGAGTGGGGTGAAATCCTGGCCACAAACTGGCTATGTTCAGGTCATTTAAAAAATAATAATAACAACCGAATTAATAGAAAATTCAATAGTCCCAACAGACACATACAATATACATAGTTATACTTTATTAATTGAGACTAAGAGTGTCCTGTCATCCCAGGGACAATAGAAAAAATAACAATATGATCTTTCTTTTTTTTTTTTATTTTTTTTTTTTATGCCACAGTGCAAACAACCATGTTGACATTTGCAGGAGGAGATCTACTTAATATTAGCTGTTAGTGGCCAGTGGCTTGAACTAAGTGCTTTAAGAAGTTACACTGAGTTACATTATGATGCACTGAAGATCGACTCAAAAAATGAGTATTGGGTGATGGTACACTATATCATTCTTATCATATGTTCAAATGTAATCTTGTAAAAAGTAGTTTTTGGTAAGAAACTTGAATGAATACAGTTGTTGGAGAGGTAACTGTGTTGCTGTTTTCACAGCAATATAAAAAAGATATTAGAGATAAAATTATGTATGTTATGGTTTTTAGAAAATGCTTTGTTGTTTTGTATAGAGGGAAGAAGGATAAGATTATTTATTATTATTATTATTACTATTATTATTGATTTTTTAGTCTGGATTGATAGATGAATGGATGGAAAAACAGACACAAAGAAGGACTAGTTCGACATGTCACAAATTTCCAAGCACGTCCTTGCAGAAAAAGCCTCACTTTGCTCATAAGTGAAACATTTAGATTACTATGAATCAGAAAGCTCAGTGCGTTGAACTTCTTGTTTATTCACTGTAATGTAGGTGGTGAATAACAATGAGCTGTAAAACTTTTCAAACATAAATATTCTATTCAGAGCTCAACTCAATAACCTTAGACTTTTCAAACTATAAAGGCTTTTCACGAGGAGTGCTCTGTAGTTGGTCGGCAAATTGACTGGGGGATAATTTGCCTGCGCTCGCGACACGCTATAATTCAATAAGGTTTGCTCTTATAGGTATACTTTATTTTCTCACTCTTCTTTCTCTATCTCACAAGTGTTGGTTTAGTGTATTATTACGATTAGCTAATGGAATGGATACAATGCAATTAATTGTTGTATAACATCTCTTCCCACAGCCACAAGTCTCACTGTGCTTGCAGTGGCTAATTAGCATTATCATTCAGTTGTTGAGCTATTCTGTATTATACAAACAGTCGCTGTGCTCATTAACTTTAATGTGATTTGTCTGATAGGCATTCCAATGATAACCGCTACCTTATGCTGGAGGAAGTGTTGAATATATTCAGTTGTTGTCTAATCAGTTTTAAATCTATGTTTTGAATGCAAGGTGTTGCACTTCACAATCAGTCATATTTCCCCTTGAGAGACCTCATTCAAAATACAGCTCCTCGAACTCTGACCAACAAAATGCAATTAAACCTTCATTACCCCATTATTGCAGTCTTTTGGGGAGAATTGCATTTGATTTGCATCAGCTTCCCTTTCTTTTTTTGTCTTTCTCAGATTATTTGCATGTATTAATGAATCAATCTGCATAATGAAAGGAAAAAAAAGAAGTCCTATAATTTATTTTGTATATAACATCGCTGTCACCTGCTGGTTCCTATAGGACACCTCTCCCAGAGTGAGAGGCGTCACTCAGCGAGTTAAACAGCAGAACAGGATTGCTTGGTTTCAGCTATTAGCATTAATCGGGTGTTTTGATGCTTATCTGATGAATTTCTCCCGTCAAAAGTTGATATATAATGAAATATTCTCAATGGTTGGAAGCAATCTCACTCATTTTTAAGTAATCATTTAGAGTAAAACTGCAGATGTATTACAACATATTTTTTATCATGTTATCTTGACAGTTTTAAAAAGAACATCAAACAAAATCAGATTTTACAGCAGTGTTGCATAAAGTTTTTATACATGAAGGGAGAAAAATAAGTGCAGACATGAATGTGAGTGAGGACGAAAATGATACTACCTTTAAATACACTACTTTAATACATACACTTTAATTCATCACAACGTCTAACAAATGCTAATTTAGACTCATTATACGACTACTGAAACCTCTATTAAACACATCACACCCCTTGCCCCACTCTCAGGCAATACGGAGACCACTAATGCCTTATCAATAAGCGCTATTGATATCGTTGAAGATGCTGCAAGTAGCAAGAAGTAAATCACTCTCTGATTAAATCTGCGGACCTTATGTTGCTGGTGATTAGCACGTACTGAGCCATTGCAGGTTGATAGATGATGACTCATAACACGACAGCGACAACTGTCCTTTCTCTCTGCAGCAGAGATGAGGCTGTTCTCTTCGCTTGTACACCACAGCGTGTGTCTACCTTAACAGCTCCAGGCACTGTGTTTGTAAGATGTTCATATATAAGACATTGTTAACTGAAATAGAATTCAAAGAAAAGGGTGTGCATCATTTTTTTAAATGCTGTAATTGTTACATAAAATAGTTTGAATGTCACTCACACCTTATTTATTGGAAGACCGCAAAACCTCAGGTTTCTTTATGTTTCAACAATTACATGATTAACGCAGTTATGATTAAAAAAACAATTTGGTTATGGTTAGGTTAAGATCAAGGTTTGGCTTAAAACACCCATTTGCACAAAAGCTGCAGCTAATGCAGCAACAACTTGCTAAAAACACCCATGTTTGGGGGAGAAAAGACTGCTAAAAACTCTGCGTCACTGAAAAACAGCCACATGTGGGGGCCCAGATGCCCCCACATGTGCAGAAACTATGATGTGTCACTAAAATATGCTCATGTTTACAGGAAGAAGCTGCTGGTGATGCAGCAATGACTTACAGAAATATCACCCATGATTGGGTGCAAAAACTGCTGCTGGAAACTCAGCCAGGGGTCTTTACAACATCATTTATCGGGGCACAAACATTGCTGTATGTTGTTAAGAAACAACTGGGCTTGCTGCTGGTTTGTCTTTAACAGTGGTCTGCAGCTTGGCACCCATCCAGCCTAGATGTCACACTATCCACCCTCCCCTACGCCTCCCAATGACAGTCAGCATTTTACATGTGGCCGCATAAGTAAAACAACCATTTAAATAGCTTACAACTGCAACTGTAGCAGAAACCTTCTTACCTCTAAAACACTAAAAACTACTTCTCAGGTCTATTTAATGAAGTGATAATGATTGAACCTGGTGGTGCATGAAGGCTCCAAGACCTCTCGAGAGGATCCACTGTTTTCTATTGAAAAACTCTTTCTGCACTCTAAATCTTAACAGATGTGTTGGAAGCACTAACAACAGGCCAGCAGGTTATGCAACTTTGCTGCATGTCTTGTTTCTGATACAAAACTTGTGTTTTTGAATATTTCATGAACTAACTCTAAAAGCCTTTTCTTTTTTGTCCGTCCATTATATCAGCTGCGCTGCCTTTACCAGAGTTTCTTGATGTTGCAGGAGCCCACAATGCATAAAAGAAAATGGCATCTATATAGCACTATTTCAGCTATACCCTGTGAGTGCACAGGTGTCCTATGTTTGTCTATACTTCCTTTAAGGCACAAACACATAATATAGTGGCCTGTTATCCATCACAACTTGCTGACAGAGCCTTGGGGAAAGAGTGTTTTCAAAGTTGACAAGCCAGAGAGGGAATTCTCACCGCTGCCTCGGCTTAACTTCAGGGGGTAAATGGAGCTTCTTAGAAAATGTGCTTTTGTGTCCATGTGTCTGTGAGTGTGTGTTAGTGTACATAGAGCAAACTTCTGGAGTGTATCGATAGATTGACTCGTTCACTGGACAATCAGCAACAGCAGAGTGTCTCTGCTCCAGGCAACGCCCTCCCACTGTTTATCCACTTTCCCCTGAAACGTCTTCTCCTCTCAGCCACTTCTGAGAATCTTCTGTGGGCTTTGAACAGGCTCTGCCCTCCAGTGCACTTGTTGGTATTAGGCGGAGGCTTGCCTCTGGGCATTGCTTTGGAGGAGAGAGTGGCTGCATGATGTTCTCAGGTTGTCTATAAAAGAAGAAGGAACAGTGGCAGGAATAGGTTCCCTCTGGTTTCTGAGAAGAGAGTGTCTAAATCTGTCATGACACAAGCTGCTGGCTGAAACTGGAAAAACAGAAGAAAGAAAGAGAATTGTTAGGTACCAGAATTTCAAGGGTTACACCTGCAAGACCCTAAACATAAAAGATAGAAATCTTGCTTTGCTACAGATAACAAAAATCCAATTATTCACTGGAACTTTTACCTAGGACACCATATACATGCTACAAAGAAAACAAGGCACGATATTAGGAAGTACAGTGTGATGAGGGATGGGGAGACACAGAGATGTGTCACTGCTTTAGTTGGGACATTTCAGCTACATGGATGCACTTGGTTGGTCCTCTCATTTCATTTTGTGTTACGGGTTATGGCAGATACTGACCTGCCGGGCTGTAAGAGTCCACAGTGTTCCACCTCAGTGCTATCCTACTGTCCCTGAGGACTCCTCGAGGGCCACAGTCTCAGTGCTCCATCATGTACAAGCAGTCAGCTGAACTTACTTTGTTGTAATCGCACAGACCAACTGTAGCTCTATGTTGTTGAACCTGTGAGTCATGCCAAAGAGCCTGCAGGTTTTGGGTCAGCAGTCAGGTTGTGTTTATAGTGACGGCGTGCCAACACAAATTAGTCATATGTAATATATATCCAAGCAAGGGCATATTTTCCATTGCAGATGGGGGGAAATGGTTTACCTCACTTTTCGGAATCATATATTTGTCCCCCTAACTGTTATTGTTTTTATATTCTTCTGAACACAGTAATTTGCCCACCCTGATAAGAAAAGACTTAATACATTGCTGATATGCTTGTTTGAGTTGCTTTCAATTATCACTGCACACTTAAAGCAATGAGCTTAACTAGAACTATCGAGGTTTTTGCCTAAGGTCTTGTCTGTCACACTACATGCACATTGGAGGAGGTTGAAGAAGAAGACATTTTTTTTTTTTTTTTAGAAAATACTTTATTTACATATTGGAATTTCACAGGCAAACATGTTTACGCTAAAAACTGTTTTACTTTCAGATTATTATTTCTCAGCCAAGAAAAGTATTGAGGCTCAGCTCCCCCTCATCAGAGACATAATAGTTAATATTCTCCTAAAATATCCTAGAAATGTTAAAGTAAGTAAAGCACAGAATTCTTTGGAGTGAAGATGGATAAAAAATATTAATCACAAAGTAAGTCTATATACAGGCACAGCGGGTCACACAGTGACCCAGGTTAAGGTTGTCTCACCATCATCCAGACTGACTTTTTGCTTCTCCTCCTGTCCTCCTCATGCTGGCTATGGTATTTCTATTACTGATGGGAATTATTAAAGCTTGAATCCCAGTAAATCGACAACCTGACAAGTCTTAAAAGGGCAGACTTAATGGAGGGAGAGAACTAAAACTATTTACTACTTCTGTAATGCAATTGTGTGTACAGTTGCAGAGGGAAGTATCTGCAAACACTGATGACACAAAATCAACCTTTTGCAGCACACTTGTACGAATGGGATCAAACATGGGATGAACGTGCACATTCAGTGGATCTGCGTCACAAGCGTGTCTGCTGTATGAAAGGGTTTGAAAGAGGCCAGAGCCTCCGCTACAATTGGACTGACCCTATCGACCTCAGGTGCAGAGAGAGGTGGAGAGTGTAGCTGTTGGCAAACAACAGGTTCTGATTGGAGTCAAGGAGCAAGGCTGTCTTTTTCTCTCCCTATTCTTCTCTCTGCCAATATTTCCCTGTATTTCTCAGTGTTGTGCACACTTTTTAAGTTCAGCTCACACAGATTCAAATTGAAACTACCTCAGATTTGTAGTTCACAAGTTTAAATTTTTAAGTGCATGGTATCACAAAATGAACTAGTTTATGTAAAATATGTCTTATTTATTTATGTGTTTAATTAAATATGTCCTTTTAGATCCATTGCTGATGTGGCTAATGTACTAAATTAAGTTAAGACATGGTGGGCACACTTGCATAACAATGTATTAATTTATGTATGTCCTGCTGGTATCTACACTGATTTGTTTATAAAACTCGGTAAATTGAAACATTCAACGGAGCTGGGTTCAGCATAACCAGTAGATGGATTGTCTGAAATTACCAGTTGCACTAGCCAGTCTGGTGTTGTGTCGAGGTCTGTTCCCTTGTTAACTTGTGTTTCCCTCAATGTACAGTATCATAAAAACCACCTAATAAATGTAATTGTAAGCAGTAAATAACAATTATTAATCAAAATGTCAAGATCATTACAATGGGGTAACATGAATATTTCTGTAAACTGTTTTTTTTTAAATTAGTATTATTATTATATTTTAAGTTTTAATTATTTTTATTTAACTTTAATGTAGACACAACATGCATTTTGCATCTTCCCCCCATGTAGGAATTCCTGTTTTTGGCATAGCTTATTTATGGACATAAGTCCATAAATCAAGTCTATTGCCTAGTTTATTTATTTATTTATGATCAAAATGTCATCAAATGTAGTTACTTTACTTTGATAAAGTAATACAATATTTACATCACATGTACAGTCGGTAGTTAATGTTGCCTTAGATTGTATCAGTGTTGGAAGAGTGAGGAAATCCCGTCTGGCCAGTATCAACGCTCAAAAAGTACCTGAGCAAAAATCCTGCTTGATGCAAAAGCCCTCTGCCTGCAGCCCAGGAGGGGAGCAGCTGTGACGGATAGGTTTTGGTAAACTGCTGTTCACTGGGAGTAAACCAGCTGTCAGAGATGCTACATGGATGTGCAGTGAGACAGGGACACACTCGTCTTACACTAACCGCAGCCTGAGAGACAACGCCACACACAAACATTCTGATACAGAACTCGAGGTGATCACAGCAGTGAGTGGACATACGGTGGAGCGATGTACTTTCCGAATCACACAGGCCGCCAAAGTTTGTTTTCTTATTTCACTGAAAACACACAGGTAAATGTTCATAAAGACCAAGCGTCCCCAGCTTGGCAAGCAGCGTGCAGGAAAATGTTATACGTTGCTAGGCAACACCTGTCATTTCCAGTGGCTGCAGAACTATTTGTGTCGGCGGGGCATAAAAATCATTAATTAAACAAACAAATTGCAATCTGTTATCGCTTATTACTGTTAACTAATAAAAGACGTTTGTAGAACTGTTGTATAAAAGCAATATCACACTCGAGGTTGTGATGTTTTACTGTCTGTGGCCTCGTGCCTGCGACCGAATCACAGCCGTGATGATATACAGTACAACATCACTCCCTCTCATGTGATATTGCAAAACCTATCTTTGTTGGGCAAAGTTCTACATCACTCTTTAGTCAACTCGTTTCACGGCACCATCTCAGACCACAGTTCTGAAGTCACAGAACTGAGACAGCCTTTAGACAGCTCTCCTCTGTGGTTTTAATTAAAGGGATTTTTTATTTTTTTACATTTTAGGTCAATGGATTAGAGTGGATTTACAGGTAGTTGGATTTCCACACTGTCTGAAAGCACTGGAAAACAATTCACTTTTATATTTTACACAGAGGTATAGGGTGGTTTCCTTGTTGTCTTGGCAACTATTTATGATTTACAGTTCTGTGCCCACTATGAACATAACCTCTGTTTCCGCCTGTGTTTGCTATGATATTGTTCTGTCATTCCGTCAATACTTTTGTCTATTCCACTCACAGACACACTCTATCCCACGCTACAATTTGATAGGAGCAGGACGGAGATGCACTGTAACTCAGCCTGACCTCTCATGCAACACAGCAACGCTCCCGTATCTGTCATCTGCCACTCAGATCACAGCATCCCTACAACAAAAAAGACACAGCTCAGCGCTCAGGAACAATCACACTTTTTCAACAGCCAGTCTCTTTTTCACCCGCTTTCTTTTTTCATTTTTTCCCTCTCTCTCCTCTTCTTGTCTTACCATCCCCTCTCACCACCCCCCCTTCAGCTCCCTTTTTTTGTCGTTTTTATTTTGCAGCTCTGATGGGAGTGAAATAATCAGGCTGCCAAGTTGGCTCGCCATAGACCACATGGGGTGCTTTGATCTGGACTTTCTTTCATAGGCATGCACACACATATGGTCATACATGTACACACACACACACAGGGTGCACATGGTCCAAGTCAAGGACCAGCTCAGTTGAAATAGTTTTTGGGTTAGAGATTTTCAGTGTTATGGCTGTAGCCAGCCGCACAGATGAAAGGGCTGCAGAGAACTAGGATGTTTGCCAGTCAGATCACAAACGGCTTTTTTATGCCCATGCTACTTTACCACTTGGTTAAGCAGCGGTACCTCTATAATGCACCTCTGCTAGTTTGCTGGCTCCACTGATGCACACCACTCTTTATGCTTCACAGCAATACTTTACACACATGGTTTTAGATATATAAAGGCTGCTATATTAAGGGCAGGTAATCGAATTTATGCATGACCATGTGAAGCAACAGTCCACTGAAGGTTAGAATAGGGACCTCTGTGTGGTGGATGCTGAGGTGCATGTAAGTGTCTGTGTGTGAGTGTGTGCATGTGCGTGCGTGTGTGTGTGGCTGTGTGTCTGTGTGCGTGCGTGCGTGCGTGTGTGTAATCCTACAGTACAGGCAGGAAGTACGGTATTAAGAGATGCCCTTAGTCAACTTGCCTGTTTAAATAAAGGTTTCAAGGTCTAAGAATTCAGCACAGTGTGTATCCACGGCCTTTGTGAGGGTGTGTGTTGGACAGATTAATTGCATAACTGATATGCAAATGTAGATAATCCTTAGAGTCAACTCAGTTAATATGGTCCTTGTTTGCCTTTTATGTAACCTGGTTATTGTTGTTTATGTAAGCGCGGCAGCTGCCTATGTGTTAAGTCATGAATGAACTAGCTTTTGTGCAGATGGTACATTCAGTTGTTTTCAGGTGCTTGATGTTCCAGCTGTTCGTAGCCTACCCTGTGACAAATTCCCATGGACTGCATGGCCTGATTGTGAGCAATGTGGGCCTCTTTTTTGTGTGTGTGTGCACTGTATGATTTTAAGTGGATGCCATTTTGGGTCATAGAGAAGCTTAAAACTAATTTCATCTAATTAAAGGCAGATTCGTGTTTTTTTTGTTTGTTTGTTTTTAAGCAAGCTTGTCTTTCATGTATGCATTAATTTACGGTTTTTTGTTATAGTGTTTGTGACACCAGTCCTTGGAAAAAACATTTCATGAAGGATGGAAGGGGGAAAAAAATCACTTGATAAAAATGGAGGTAATGGAACTGCATGTGAATTGAAAAGTAGACCGGCGAAAATTGAGTGGAAATGGAATCCCATAAAATTGGATGTGAGATGAAAGACATAGAGTGATAAATGTGCAAGTGATTTGATTAATTTAAAGTAGATTTGATTAAAACAGTCATAATATGATGAAACCAGAGCCATGTTTCATCATTTTACCCCGTCTTGCATGCATCATTCATCATTCACAACAAAATTGCCATTTATCGTTTATGGAAAATGGCTTCAGGTGTGGGAGTAACAAGAAACAATTAAACACAGAAGTGAAGACTTTGTGCACAAATTAACAATGGAAAGATGAGATGACCATAAATTGAAAAAAAATTATAAATTGTCAGTCTGTTTGATGAACTTGATTGACATTTTATTCTAAACTGTGTTGCTGTGAATATACAGCTCATTATCATTCCAAGGTTGTCAGGCACTGCAACTTTTGCAATGATTTCATCGTAAAATCCCGAAGCCAAAGGCCACCTTTCGCAGCTGTATGATACACTGCAAGATAGCATCAACATCGGCCGCACTGAACTGGTCTCAGTGTATGATACACGGATAGGCAGCGTCAGATGGAACCTTTTTTGTCCACATGATACACTGTGCTGCTAATAATGACGTAATTTTGATCCGATCACTCATACCACTTGCCGAGGTGGTCTGGGACGTATTGGATCATATATCTTTTGTAGTGTAAATGTTGTAATTGCACACTGGGCAGTAACAAAATCTGAACACAATGTTGAGATGTATGATAGGCAAAGATGTGACCAGCACCATGTCTTGGCTATCTGCTTGTTTTTGCACCACCAAAACACATTTTGATACCAGGTCGACACAGCTCTCCGGCTCTCTGTTTTTCACATGCATTTTATTCACATACATTTTTATCAATTAATTTTTGTTACTTTCACTTTTTCTTGGGTGCTTGTATGAAAACCACACAATAATTGACCTTTCTTATGTCAGGGACGCCAGCAATGGCAGAATTGCACCCTTGTTCCATAAAATCCCCACTGAATAACAACCATCAATTAGATCCTTATAGATAAACATAAATATGGTTTTATTGTTCCCCATAAACATCTCTGAAATGCCTGGTGTGTGTGACGATTAACGTATGATTCCCAGCTAAATAGCCTTACCAATAGCCAGCCATCATGGAGAGCCATTCAAATGACAAATGTCTAGCGTTGGGTAATTGATGTATGGAGGACAGCTTCACCCCGTCAGTACCCTTTCCTCTGTCTCCCCAGTGCCCTACTGGGGTCGTTTAGTATTTATTCGCCTGACTTGGCTCCTTTATGGCCCTGCTCTGCTTAATGGGCCAAAAGAGAGCCGCAGATCACGGTTTACCTCCCCCTCATAAGATGATGTATGTTATGATTCTGCTCAGATACAGTAAACGAATCAGGCTTAGCAAGTTAGCCAGATAAGATTCAGAGACCAAACCACCCACCAAATTTGAGTGTTTTCACTTACGTAGCCATATTAGAGTTGTTCTAAAGACTGCGTAGGTGTGTACGGAGTAAGTTTGATTGACATATCATTATCCCTACTGTTGGCTGTGTTCAGTTGTTATTGCAGAACAATTTAAACCTCAATCATTTCCATAGTCACATGGACTTTGGTGACTTCACCTTCTGCAGCTTACCCAGGTACAACCTGAGCAGAGGGGTAATTGGTGTGGGGCAGTAGTGACCTTCTTTGGTTTATGAACTGTGAACAAGTGGGCATTTTTGCGTTAAGCTCAGTTGAGCAGAATTTTTGCTGGCATATGGCTTTCGTTTTGTATTATATTTTGTAATAATGTTGCGTTATATGAAAACTAGATTTCTTTCTATGGGTAGCTTTGCTATAGTTCAACTTATTCCAGTGTGAAGTATCATATCCACTATATATATGTGTGTGTGTGTGTGTGTGTGTGTGTGTGTGTGTAATCAAAAGCACCCCTACAGCCTTAGAATGACCCTATAGAATTGTGTCTCTCAAAAACAAAACAAAACAAAAAAAAAAAAAAAAGAATATTCCCTTATAAAGGTAGGATTTATAGCATAGGTGCTTTACAAGACTGCATTACTTTTAATTAAGGGGAAATTATGAACTTGCAACCGAGTTAAAATTATTCATGTATTGAAAGTCATCACTATTAATGGCCATAACATAGTTGTAAGTCTGATATTAAAGATTGAAATCCCTATCGCATATTTAACACATTAATTTGTGGAGACTGATAATAGCTACCATTGCTCCGTATATGAAAATATGTCAGTGCCGTAGACAAAGCAGTCAAAGTACAAGGGACAACAGGTTTAAGTTGAAAGCTCAAAAACTGGGTTTGTCTTCCCCAGAAAGACCCAGCAGAACTGGAGACAACTGAATTAACAAAGTTATAGGGCCCTTAAAAAAGGCCAATAAATCATAATTAAACTGAAGAATAAGGCTACCTTAACTCAGTCAACAGACCTAACATAATGAGACATGAGGGAAACCTACGTATTGACTGATCAAACCAATAAACACACATGGGTTAGACAACAGACAACAACTAAAGGCTCTGACACTCCATCTTGATGGTCAACTATTGGTCAATGTCAGTCTGTGAGTGTCTGACGCCATAGTTTTGGCGGTTGCTTCCCTACCATATTAGTCAGTTCTTATTGACCTTTTTTTCAAATAACAGAGCCCGTTGATGAATGAAATCAGTCTAATTGGCAGTTCAGCTCAGTGCACAAGAAGACAAACATAAGTGAGAAAGCGAACAAATGGCTAAAGTCAACATATTTGCTAGATGACCATTGGCAGTGTGTTTAGGTTCAACCTATTGGCCAAGAGCAACAGTCAACCTCCGTTGCCACAAGTTCTTCGATGGCAGTTTGGCGTGTCTGCCCCTTAAAACTCAACATTAACAATTCTGATCCCCCTAATTTTTCAGAGCTAATGGTACGGTTCTTAGGTTGGACCTCTACATAAAACCAGTCTCAAAACCTCAGCAGCATCTTTTGTTTACTCAGTAGCCAGGTAGCTCAAAGGCAAAGAAGAATGAATTAGTACAACTTCATTTAACTAACAAGCAATATGACAAACAATAAGAACTAAATGTGCATGCTTCATCTAGAAAAAAAATGCCATTAACCAATTCTGAACCAAACAAACTGCGTTTTTGTCATGTTAAATGTCAAAAGCAAATTAAAGTAGCTGAACATGTGTTTATGATGTGAAGAACACCTTGAACAAATACATCTCCCTGCTGTGGACATCATTGTTGTGATTACAGCTTTTTTCCAAAGTGGCCAAAAAACAATAATTTCATCATGTAATGTGTGTTATAATGCAGTCACATCACTTCAAATTCAGGCTTCATGTTGAGCCCCCGCTCTCTTTTTTTTTTTTTTACTGCAATCTGTAAAAGCATTCACTCCCAAAAGTCATTTAGTTCTGAGACATTAAACAGCAACCACCACATAAACATAAAAAATCATAGTTTTTATGTTAAATTTATCTTGTTTTTTTCCAAACAGAGCCTTTTCCAGTCAAAACATTTTAAAATCAAACTAAAAAAAAATGCATGATAACTAAAAGCATGCTGCTGCTGACTAAAGATGTAGGTTTGTGGTTGGAATTACTAGATGCTGGCCCAGTAGCTAACAACCCCCCCACCATCACCACCACATCCAACCTCCTCCTCTGCCTCCTAGAGAAAGTGTTCCCATCAGGCATCCAGTCACTATGATGTTTTTATCTCTGGCTGTCTACTCACGGCTGATACTTTTCCATTAGCACGGGGTGGGGTGGATTTTAAATCTCCAGTGCTGGCTTGCATACCCAACACCTGAATAAATTCACCCTCGCTGTCTCCCCCAACTCTCCACTTTCTCCATATCACTGTCACCATCCACTGATCATGTCTCATCCACCCCTTCAATCTCAAGACCATCCTCTCTGCTATCTCTCTATCAGCCCTGTTGCAGCCATTGCTCCCTCTCCACTCCCCTCCTTCATCACTCCCCAACCTAAGCAGTGCCTGTTCAGGGCCTTGATAATCCCCTAAGTTCTTTTCTAAATGGCTGACTAGTCCAGCAGTGTCCCCTGAAAGACTTAGCATTATTGAATGAAATGTGGTAAACGCTGCCGCTGGGGAAAATTAATGCCACATCGTATCACTCTCACCCTTCATCTCCTCCTGTGTGTTCGGCCCGACTATTGTCTTTATTGAAGGATTGAAGCTGAAGACTGATATTCTCCATTTCTATCTGCCTGCCGGTGGGGCTGGCTGGGTGTAGTTGAACGCAATACAGAGCTGTCACTTTTGATAAACATTATAAAGATGGTTCAGGGCTTTTTTTTTTTTTTTTTTTTTTTTTTTTTTAAACGTCACACATGCTCCTTCTTCAAATGCTGCTTTATGGAAAGTCATTTCCATTTATTTTGTGTTTGCCAGGCATTTAAGATGGCGAGTGAGACTTCACAGGAGTGCTTAAAACAAACAGAAAGTACAGGAACATCCATTTTGAAGAACCCAGGTGGAAGGATGCTAAATAAAAATTAATCATCGCCTCCTGCAAAGTGCTGTAATACACTCCTTTGATGATTCACCCTTAAAGAATACACTTTGCGGGCTGTAAGCCTTTCTTTTTATGATGCATCCTGCCTGCACAAAAGCGTTTGAATTTATTTAGCAGCTGTATTAGCTATTTCAAGTTTTTTCTAATGAGCTTTCATGAAAAGGACACTCAGCCTTTTAAAAGGGTGCCACCCATGTTTAAGTCATTTAAGGGGCCTTTGGCATCTTTTATGTTTGCAAGCTGGTGTTGGAAAGTGAAATTTTATGCAAGAGACCAAGAAAGTACAAACAGTGCAGCATACCCTATTTCCCTCTAGGGCAGCGTCTTTTTTTATTACAACTCAAGAGTGTGCTTTGAACAGAATGCACTATGCATTCATTCATTCATTATTGGGCAAAATACACAAAAAATGGACCACATGTATATCCACAGGGAGCGCTACAGAAAGTACAGGGCAGAAAAGAAAAGTGACAATAAATGTACAGTAAAGATTTTTTACTGGTTCGCTGAATTTTCTCACCAATATATCATTTCCCAGGTCAGAACCGACAGTTGAGAATTAAACACCTTTGTCAAAGTTACATAGCAACGTTGCAGCTTGTAGATGAATGAGAAGATTTGAGCTGCAGGTACCCTGACCATCTCTGCTTTCAATCTCTATGCTAATTTGTCTCCTATTGAAGAGTCTAGCAGAAATGTTTGAAAATGAGTTAGGTCTTGTTAGTGAAATAAATGAGGCTCCAATCACTAGTAACTATGGGAGCAGGTCCACATGTTGCAGCAGGCAGAACGTAGGAGAGTAAAAAAACAGCTCATCGATAAGAGGAGGAAAGGCTCTGAAAGGCTGTGAGATTGATTAAGGACAAAGATGCATCAGCTAGCTCAGATTAGTATTTTCACCATATATCACCTCAGGTTGTTTATTAGTCATTTTCAGTATGGCCATGAAATTATAAATAGAACTATTAGAAATGTACTCTAATGCCAGATTCAGACAGCTGGTATGGTCATTCATGTGCATACTGAAAGTATAGGCTAGTGGATAAAATCATGTGCATTTCTAATACTTCCCTGTAACATTGACACTTTACATTTTTACACAGAGATCGAGCTAAAGGGCCACCTCAAAGTCCTCTCTTCATGCCGCCTTTTTTTTTTTTTGTGTGTACGTTAGTGTGATTTTAAACAGCATGCTGGCATCACAGAATCAAAAGAGGTATGATGGGCGTGACATGAAATACAACAGTGTCGGCCTCTAGTGTGACATGTGCATCAGCAGCGCTTTATAAAAAACAACCATGGTAAAGCGTGCCTACAATAATCAGTAAAATAGCTGTTATGATTGAATCCTCTGTTTAGAGGGTAAGGAGCTCCTGAATCTCATTGTGTTACCATTTTGCAAACATTTTTGGGTGCTGTTATTATTGTTTGAGTTAGCTGCTAACGACTATCAGATTCCTTTTAAATATTCCATCGTGGGTCTTACCCAGAAAAGAAATACCATTTCCTGCCGGCCGTTTATTTCAGTGCTAGCACTACCTCCGATGCTGGCATAAAGGCAAGGCAACTCAGTCCCATCCTTGTAGTTTTTATGAAATTCCTGCCTTAAAGGGGCCGCATAAAAGGGGCTATCGTTGCATGTGCTCTGTTGGTCTGTTTTAACATTTTATCGTTATGAGAATCAAGAAACAATATCTGCAAAATGTCTTACATACATTTACATCTACTTTTATCTGTTTTCCCAGTGCTGACAACATATGCAGGACTGATTAATACCCTGATTTTCCTTGCTGTTTCTCCAGCATTATTATTGCTGCCAAAAGCAGCTATATTATAACCTGTAATTTTGCTTTTTGATAGCCTGCCAGCATGTGGTCTCTTTAAAACCCAAGCTCATCGGAGACAAATGACACCATATTGCTGTGAATCAATGCTCAAATAAACAGAGATACTTTAGCTTCCAACACTAATATCATTTAGCAGACAGCAGCTCTGTCTTTCTTTCTTTCTTTCTTCCTACACAAAGATCAGTAATTGCTTCTGTGTGTATTCTCTTGAATCCTTTGTATGAAGACGCTTACGCTCTTGCAACTAAATCTGAACTCACCGGTGCATGCTGGCTGCATGACTTGAATAAGAGCGCTCACGTGGATGCCTAAGCTGTATACTGTTCCTTCAATTTTCCACCAGCGTTCTCGAACATTTCATCCACTCAGCTGGTAAACTGTGCAATTTGAAATTAGCAAAGTTTAAACAGTCACAATTAGTTTTTTTTTTAATGTCCTGCAGCAATGCCACCTGTATGTAATAATAAGTAGGTGGAAAAAATATCAGTTTCTATGCAAATCAAAGCTTACCTGGTGCTCAATATTTTGAAAATGTTTCAAAATGCTACATTTATATATATATATTCCTTCCCTGCAACTAAAAAAGATAACTAAAATAAAACTGTTTCTAACAAATGATAGGTGATTTGAAATATAATAGGTGTTACATTGCATCGTGGAATGATCTCTTGAAATATATGTGTCTTTTTTTTACCTTCCTCTTGATACAAGCACTTTGATTGCAGGGTAAGAAATGTAAGGCCTTGAGAGAGTAATGGCTTGCGGTGATGATAAGTGCTATTTCTGTATATATCTGGCTGTATAACTGGTTCTGTCTGCATGCACAGAAGAACTCACAAAGCCAAGTGGCAAGAAAAGAAACACAAATGCATATAAATCGGGCACAACAAAGTTTACTCAGACCCATATTTAAGATACAGCATTTTTTTGGCTATGTGACAAGGAATCTTTTTGTCCCTACACTATAGAAGGCACTTTTTGATATATTTTTTTAGAGATAAGTGTTTGAGGCGTTTTTGCTTTTTGCACAAGAGAATGACAGGTCCAGTGTGAGAATGAGAGAAGAGAGAGCCTGCATCACATTTTATGGATGAGAATCACACCTACCTGGGACAACCGCCCACTCTTTTTTTTTTGTTTTTTCCTGAATTGATGTGCATAAATTGACTGTAGGTGCTGAATCATGTTCGTTTCAAATATGGCCATGTTACTTTCTTTTCAGAAAAATGCATGGGGAAAAAATACACATCTGTGACAACAAAGTAATTCTAAGTAGCATTTCTTTTCTGCAAGACTATACAGTTAATTCCCCTTTAGCTGCACCCTGAAAACATCCATATGAGATGAGCTGTGGAAATGTCCCCATTTGGGCTGTATTCAGAAATCTCTTTGTTCCTCTCCACTGGGTTCCAGCCTAACCCAGCATTACTATGAATAGGGAATCTGATGGTGATGTAAAGTACCATTGTGCATATGTGTGTGTGTGTGTGTGTGTGTGTGTGTGTGTTTGTACATGTAGGCACATGATATAGTACTTGTCCACCCGACGTTTTGATCATTTCCTCTTATTACGAACTCAGAAGATCAAAACAAAAGCTGTCCTACATAAGCTAGGGTAAAAACAGCAACAAGAACATTTCTTTTGGGAAGAAAGAAAGAAGAGAAATGGCCCACATTGAGACAATTTGTATGTTTTTTTTTTTTTGTGCAGTGAGTCAAATTACAGGTTACAAACTAATTAACACCCATTTAGAATGGTGCACCACTCTATTAAGTAGGTGTAAGTAGTATTTATCAGCGTTATAGATAGATGTTAGAAGGCTCCTGCCACACCAAAAGTGAGTTCAGAATGCTGTCATTACCTTATTAAGGGGTTGTTGCTAAAACGTATTTACATTTCTGCAAAGCTGTGGTTAATGTTTGCTTGTGTTAAATTACAAGAACAAAGTGGTTATGGTTAAGAGATGTACAATTGTTGCAGAAAATGCCTTGATGTCTTGCTTAGAAAAACCAGTCACAACTAGAAACACCACAACGGCTTGTTCAGTCACGGTGTACATTGTATAAGAATGTGAACACACAACTACTTTCTTCAGAACTTTGAATGTTTCCTGTGTGTGTTTGTCTCAGTCTGAACAAGCATTTCATTACAAATAGAAGATAAATTTATCACCATCATGTTTGGGGGCATACCACTGGAAATGTAGTGGTGTCCCTTTCGGAAAAAAAACCCACCTATGTTTGGGGTCACAAATGCCGCTGAAAACACTGCAATGTGTCGTTAAAAACATCCATGTTCGGGGGCACAACGCAGCTATTGTACAAAACAAGACATTTCAGTATGTCGCTTAGACCTCTAAGGGGTTTTCTACACTTTTACTTTTCAACCTTTTCAGTATATTTTATTACACGCTTAACTCATCTGGTGTAAAATAAACACCCATGGACAGACCTTCAGGCAGCCATTGAGCTAACCACTGACTGCCTGGATGGGTGTGAAAACAAACAATACATTTGTATATTCATTCACTTGTGTTTAATGCACGGGGAGTATAGAATTAAACAGTAATGATCTCCATGGGGAAATGAGGTGATTCACATACCACATATGCTAATCAAGATATCGGTTTCATTTCCCTCTTGTCTTCATTTTCTGTGTACTGCTTCGATTATGGATTCATCATGTGCTGCCCTGGTTTGGCTTGGCTTGAGGATTGGAAGGTTCACTAATCTAATGACACAGAAGTACACGCCACTGACTGCTGTGCCAATAGAGGTCATGTACCTACATAGATCAAGATAAGGAGGGCCTGATTGTGTTTGTGGGTGTGTACATGTGTTCTGTGTCTGTGTGTGTGAGTGAATGTGTGTTTTTGTGTATATGTGAAAGTTTGCATCTTTTATTGATGTTCCCTGATCTTTGTGCAGAGGACGAGGTGTTGAGGCCACAGTTAAATCATTCTGCTCCTGTAATTACTTTGTAGGGCCATTGGTTTGCCACTTCTTTAATTGGGGAACCTTAAGATTCAAGATTTATTTTTATTTTTTGGTTTTCCCATGCATGCTTGAGGATGTTATATTTAAATTAGGACCACTTTTGCTGCTTTTTGGGTTTTTTTTTGTAAAATAATAGTTAATCAAAAGATCTTGGCAATTGTGTATTGCATGAAAGTAGCAGAGGGCTATTACTTTGACATAACTTAAAGGGATAGTTCAGATTCTTTGAGGTGAATTTGAGTGGGTTACTTATTCATAGACACTATTAAAAACATGTAAGATATCAGACAGCACACAAATGGTTTGGTTTAGGAAGCTGGTGTCCGATATGGAAGCTAAGCAATGAATTGTTTTAGAGGGGTCAGCAAGAAAACATATTTTAGGCACCTAAAAAAAGTCCTACCTAAAAACAAACAGTATCACTTTAAGTGTACACTGTATTAAGAGTGTATTTACTGCTTTACATTGATGTCAGACAGTGATTTTCATTTGGGAAATTAAGTTGTCAGTCTCCTCAGAGCCAGACTCCACTGGGAAAAAAAAAAAAAAAACATAAAAAATAAAAAATAAAAAAGATCTATCACTGAACACAAGAGCTGCTGGTCTACAGATGCCTCAGTTTGTTTGTTTGTTTGTTTGTTTGTGTTATTGTGTGACTTTGGCAATTAAAAGGATTAATTTTGATTCACTAAAGTCAAACAATGATACAGACTAACTTAACATAGGAGCAGTAGACCAGCGGCTCCCGTGTTCAGCGTGCAAAAAATACAGTTTTTCTTACAGTTTCTCACTTTTGCAAAAACACAATTCCTGAAACTAGGGCCCTGTTTGTCAAAACTCCGCACACAAAAACCAAAATCAGATACACAAAATGCAGAACATCTTACATGTCTTGCCACAGTAGGTTGCTAAAATACATCCATCCATATCCACCCATCCATATTGCTTAGCTTCTGTTTCGCTATCCATCCTGCTTATCCAAACTTGGGACATGCCGACTGCCATATAATGTATATAATGCACTGACTATGGGTAAGTACCCCCTACAACCACACCTCAAAAAATCGTTACAATGTCTTTAAGACGTTTACACCTTAAATTGGCGCAGATCAGGCACGGATTGGTGCAAAAAAAAAAAAAATCACCAGAATGGAGGAAATTAAGTGTTTAATGCTCAAATTTTTCTGACAAAGGACCCCAATTACTCCTTGTTTGTGTGTGTGTGCATGCACGTGTGTGTGCGTGAGTGTGTGTGTGTATATGTGTGTTCCACCCCCCATATTGTAATGAAACTGACACCCTGATGCTGAAACTTAGTGTCACTCAATTCAGAAGTAAAGTAGCGCAGCAGCAAGCAAGTACTTCACCTCAAGGATCACTGAATCAGTTGAGCCACATCCACAGTGCGTCTACATCCACATTCAATTACAGCTCTTGGCGACACAACAAAAATTACTCTCACTGGATGATAAGGCCAAAACCAGTGTCTTTGAAAGGCTATGATAAGACCTGAATAGAGATTAGAGGTGGCCAAGGTTAATGTGGATCTGCTCATGCTAGGCAAGAGAATAATTGAGCTCTCGTGGACTGACGATAAAGCAACTTTTAATCTCTCTCAAACTCCTTTTTTTCTATTTTTTTTCCTAATAGGAGAGTAAAATCCCTGTGCATTGTCAGGAGAAGCTGAACCCTCTGTGCTGTGGAAATGAAAGGAAAATAGATTTGGGGATCACCTTTAACCCTGACCAAGCGCCCTCAGCCCCTAATCTCTCAAGCTCAGAGTTGTAACAGTATCTCCAAGGGTGAGAGGAGGACAAGTGGCCAGCAAAGTATGCATGATTTGCTATTTAAAATTTTACGATGCAATCTGGGAATCCTTACACAGGACTTGCAACAGCCACTTGGCGCAAGTTGGCCCATCTTAATTGAGAATAAATTCATCCACACTGACATTCACAGTGAACTTCGAGATTAAAGATTTATGATAAACTAATGCTTCTATCAGATTAATCAAGTGATAGGAGATTAAATTTGGATGCCTCCTGGTTTTGGTTTTGATGGCATAATTACTTTTTCTTTTTTTCCCTCCCTATTGGAGAGCATCAAAGGGACAACATTCACTTCTCACCACTTCTAAAGAAATAAATTAAATAATAAGCTTGATCTGAATCCCAGACAGAGGTCACACTGTGTTTTAATTAATTTTGAGCACTTGCCTTACCCATATAAAACTTGTGTGTTTTATATGGGTCAGGCTTTTTTAATATAAAGCAAAATAGTGTGCATTAAAAATTAGATTCACAATGAATATCATAGCAAAAACAGGAAGAAAAGAATTGAAAGAATCTTCATATTGTGAACACTGTATCACTTACAAGTAGTGTCTGTTTTCTGCTGTAAACAATTGAACTCCGAGCACATAAAGGCCTCTGTCCAAGAAGCTGACGTGTTTAAGCACCAAGTCCATTATTCAGCTGCTGTTATACTTATATACTTATATTTCTCAGTATGTCAATGGAAGAGTGCAGCCCAATACATCATGGTGCCACAGCTCTTGTTAAGCCAAAACACAAAACATGTCACTGTTAACAAGTGTTTTTATTACTTATATTACAACCCCTGCACATATTCATAAATGCACCACATAAAACCAAAGTGATGCAATAACCGAAATAAAACTAACAACAAAAAAACAGTATACTGCCACATTGAGGGTGAGGTCGTGTTAGTACGTTTCTGTCCTTTCTGACATTCCATACTTATGCTCGATACCAGAAAGTACAAAGGTTATCGCTGTTGCTTTTGACCTATGCTAACTTTTGTTTGAGTCCCTAAAGAGCACAGATCATGATTCTGAAGCAGAAGCAGGGATGTTTACACTGTAGTCTATGTCTGTGAGAGTAAAATAGGTTATAATTGTTATAGGGCTGTCATGGTTTGAGTATCCATGCGTGATCTTACGTCACACAGTGAGAGAGGTTCAAGGATGGCCGTTTCCTTGTGATCAAAGACAGCCTGGGTTAAAATCCTGACTGTGTCAGAATTTTGGGATGACCATCTTATTGTGTGACTGCTGTTACAACCACTGTCTACTAACCAACTAATACAAGTACAGCATGAAATGATGCATTGATCAGCATGATACTAATAAATTCTTAATACTAATAAATACTTACTTTGCACTCATTGTAAAGTTGGCATGCCAAGTTGGCCTCTTTTCCCAAGCCACAACCGTGTCCTCATCATCTTTTTCAGACTTTTTTAGACACATGAATGCCACGATGGCAAGGGCTCAATTTATGTGTTTACATTTTTCTCTCACCACCACGGCAGCGTAGAGGCATGACGCTTGCTGATGTTTTTTCACGTTTTGACATCAGTGGATGTCCGTTTAGTAGGTGTTGTCATCATAAGGTCTGCATACATAAAACATGATGTCATGCACAAGTGGATTGGATCCATGTCAAACAGTGTGCCTTGCTCTAATATTAAAAGATTGCTAAAATCTCACAGTCTTAGAAGATGCTTGATGTGTCACCAAAGTTCATATTGAGTCCTGCCCCGCAAAGTTAATCTGTGTGGTGTGTGCAGCATGTGCTAAGGTTAGCACATCTAGCAAGTGTGCAAGTCAGTTAGTCATACAAGCGCAAATAAAAACCACAAAACTGGAAGATCCCGGGAAGGGATGGGAATCCCAGCCAGGCACGTAATCCAGTTCTTAAGCCACCTTTCAAGGGGGTACAATACATAGCCAGTCGGACTGGACATCAGCTGTCACAGTGGTGTGATACGCCGCAGGGCAGCGTCAGTGTATAACATGGCCAGAAAGCACATGTAGCAGCAGTAGGATACGCCCACAGACAGTGTTATTTGAAAGTGCTGCAGGTAACAACATAATATAAGGCGCTGCAAAGTTCCTACAGAGGACAATGTTTTGACAATAGTTGTCTTTTAAGAAATAGAAGTAATGCGTTGCTTTTTGTTTTTATTTCACAGTTTGTATTTAATTTTTTTCTTTAGTAAACTTCCTTGGAGACCTGCTTCCACACACCACTCTAGCAGGGGTAGAATATGTAGCAATGTTGTGCATTTGTCAAATTCCCTCAGCAAAGCTGTAGATAAATTAAATGTTAATAGGAGCCATTAGAAGCATTTTAAGTGTAAGCCTCTGAATCAGAGCTACCTGGAAAGTGTTTTCAGAGGGAGTCTTTATTACTGCTGAATATTCCGTGTAACACAATGCAACTTTAATGGAATCCAATGACATGCATCGCAGTGGCTAAACGGATTACTTTCCCCAATGCCTCACCCACCGGCACTCACCGCTGGCATCCCTCGCAAAAAGCCACTTCCTGACTCAAAGATCACTCCAGTTTTGAACCTTCCGCCGAGACTTCAATAACTGTAATTTATCATGTGGTGGTTAAGAAGCAGAGCATCTTTTCACTTGTTTCATTAGCCTCTTTGGCATCATTTTTCTTAGCTCCTGTCTTGTAGTGTCCTTACTCTGTTGTCACACTTGTTCTGATCAGCTACCCGCCATGACCCCCCACCTTCTTGCTCTTTTTTTTTTGCCTCCCTCCCCCTCTGTCTCCAGCACGGATACTTCTTCTGAGTCTTTCTCTCTGGCTGTGTGATTAGTCAGTTTGAGAGCAGGTCTGCAGCTCTCTGATAGCACCCGTCTCCCCCACATGTTCCCGCCTGGAACAAAAAACTTTGGAGTTAAAAAGCTGGAACTGTTGGTGGTTGGCGGTGTGTGTGTGTGTGTGTGTGTGTGTGTGTGTGTGTGTGTGTGTGTGTGCGCGCGCGCAGGTGTGTCTATGACTTCATGCCTGTGTTTCTCTGTATCAAACTGGGTGTATGTGCACATTCCTATTTTTCTGCACTAAATAGGACCACAAGATACAGCATGGGGATGGAGCTTGACTTTCACGTGCATGGGTGCGTGCTGAGTGTAGTTGAGATCTCTGTCTTCACTGCTGTGTTACATGTCTGGATACTAAAATAACACCTGATGGAAAGAAAGAATCTGTCATGTTCCCAATATATTTTTGATATAAATACCTGCACTTTTCGCAAAGAAGTCAGATATAGCGTGCCCCAGGGGATGACGTTTTTCTGTAGGCCAACGTCGCCCTGGAGTTTTATGGGAAACTGTGGACATGAGTTGTCAGTTTTGAGCTATACACAAAACATGTAATTCCTCATTTCTCTTTTCATATGTAATATCAATAGTTTACTTATCACTGCCTGCCAACAGTAATAACACTTCTTGTTATATCACTTTTTTGTTACACCCACACAATTGATAATTGCATCTTCTCTGTAAAATTCAAACATTGCATGTGATCGTCTGTGTGAATGTCATGGTATTTCCATTTGGTGCAGCTAAGACTAGGTAAATTCCAAATTATTCTGTACCTAAGGGTGTTCTATTGACATGACCAGTATTTTTTCCAAGGCTGTGTCTGTAAGACGGATTGTGGACAAGGGCAATGTTTCCACTGCCAATCCAACCACAAGTCCCATTAGTTTTTGTTGCTTACAGCCTTCTGTCCACAATTAAAATCAAAATTTGGTTGTGTGTTCAGTGTAGGACTACAGCCATCCTTCACGGCTGCAGAGGGCTCACCTTTTTATTTTCCACAAACTTCATGTTGTTGTGCTGTCAGTTGTAATAAGTCATTTGGGAAGTTACGGTCATCTTATTGCAGCGGAGGGAGTCTTAGTAGCACCATTTGGAAGAGCAATGTTCTTGTCAACTTCCATCATGACAAAATCAAAGTAATGGGAACATTTCCAGCCATTGAATGTGTGGTACACATTTCCATCTTCTAAACAAGCTTGCTGCTTTGTGAAAATGAAAGTTACGGAAATTAATTTGGGGAAGTGATTGATCATTTGATTTGAAATCAATAGAGGGTTGACAGCAACAGTAACCTTGTAATAAGTTATTTGTTTCAGGGGGTAACTCTGATATTATTACATTAGCCTACTAGTTACTGGGGTGATTAATATTATTACTATAACACATCACAGTCCAACATTGGTAGTTAAGATGGCTTAAGTCTAATGAAGACTTCAATTTGGTTTGAACTTGGTTCAAATTGGTTTGGGTAATATGCTCCTTACTTTCTTGACAGGAGTTAGATAAGATCACTACTGCTATTATATCTGTTGGCATATGGAAAGCCAGGACAGGAAGAAAGCTAATTTAGGTTAGCATACAAATTGAAAGCAGGAAACAAACAAGTGTGCAAAAATAAAAAGCTGCAGCTTTTCAGGGGATTATATAGCTGTGTTTTCATCACGATTATGACTCCAGAAAGTCACTGTTCCTGGTAAAGAAATAGTCTGACAAGCAAGCCCCCTTTTAAATAACAGCTTTTTGTCTTTGTATATAGAGCGAGGCTAGCTGTGTTCACCTACTCCCAATACTCATGCTAAGCTAAGCTAACAGTCTCCTGTCTCCAGCTTCATGTTTGACGGACATGAGCACCTTGCCCATTCTCATTCCAAACGTGTAAATTAGCACTGCTTTGACAGTGCTTTTGGCATCGTGCCCTTATGCCAAAAGCCACGTTTTGTGTGAGACGCAGCGGGACTGCATCTCGTGAAACTGCGGCCCGACAGAACTGTTTGCGGTCTTATTATATGCTGGCAAATGGCTAGACAGCACCTGCTGTGTCTGCATGATATGTGCACAGGCGGCATGACCTGAGAATGAGGCTGGACGGAACCTGTTGAGCACAAAACACGGCAGAAAGGTATCAGGTTAAAACGGTAACAATGTATGCTAAAATAAGGAGCACAGTCAATGGTGTCTGTATGGCAGGCACAAGGGCTGATGGATGGGTGCCACAAATAATGGTGTTGTTTTTGGTGTTCGCTTCCTGTGTGAATGTTTTTTTTCTAGACCTTACCACGTGTTTTTCCCCTTATCCTAACCATCCATGCTCCTGTGCGTTTGTTGACGTCCTGGTGTTGGTTGCCGCATCATTCCTTTATTGTGCATCTGTTGGCATCACAGTAACGGCATCCTGTAACAGTAGATGCAGAAGGGAACCTAAAACGTAATATTTAGACGCAAAAGATCACTGCAAAGCGGCAACATCTGATGAGCTGGGATGAGAACATGTTGGAGAGTCATACCTCATCTCTCAACTGTAGCAAAGCGAAGAAGCATTTTTACAAAATCTTAAGCAATTACATTAAGGTGTATGGGATAACGTATATTGCTAATGGTCCTCCTAACGCTATCAGCATAAATGTGTGTGTGTACACGCTTTTGTAAGTGTTGGCTGAGCAGCTCAGCTGAAGGTTCTGCTTACAGGGGCAACTTCCTGCTTTGTCAGGCACTGCCTTCCTGATGGAACGAGGGGGAAATAAAATATTTGAACCCACTGACATCAAAATGCTACCGCTTCCTTGCACCACCATTAGCATTAGCAACAGGCACTATCTCTTTCCTCCTTGTTTCTCTGACACTCTGTCTCCAGGGACCTCTGAAGCGTAGGGAATGGGTCTTAAACTGCAGAGACTGATGTGACAATCAGAAGAGCGGACACTGTGACTTGCCAACCTTTAAGCCACCTGAGACAGTGCTCATTGAAACAAATTATAAAAGGTCTGATTGGTATTTTGAGCGATGTAAAATGCAGCTCAGCAAGGACATCTGTCTGCCCGAATCACATATTCAAGTGATAAGAAAAGTGGAATCACAAAAGGTGCTTTAGGGCAGAAGCTTTGTCCCAGTGGCAGAGCTATAATAAACTGTACCTGAATACAATATGTCAAGTGAATTCCAAGCCAGACTGGCGAGAAACCTCTGAGATCTCAGAACAATAACAATGAATGCCTTCTCGCAGACTCGTGTGGGATTGAGATTTGATAGACTTATTATTTTAAATGTTATAGTCGCAAGGCTGTTTCAGTCCTTGAAAATGTGTGGCTAAAGAAAAAGGGGACGAAAAAATCCCTGAAAAGATCCTGAAGCACCCAAATTCTCTTCTTTTTTCCTTTTGCAAAGGAAAAAAAATAGTGAGATGGGAAAATGGTAGAAGCTTAATGGAGACCTTTATAGCTGATGAGAGAGGGAGCCATTCAACAAGTCATCTTGTAAGCATAGACACAAAGCTTCCCCTTGAGGAATATCTTAAACACAGACCATGCCTTAAAACCATATCTCATCAAAGCCATTGAGTGGTAAAGAAGAAGAAATGTCAGGTTATGCAAAACATAGTCACAGCATTGGGGAAAAAAAGGAAGTAGCTCGACTATTTGCATGCATGAGTCATTGTGTGTTGAGCAGAGGGGGGGTCTTGAGTTCAAGTTTTCCTCTTCCTTCCTTTTCCCTCCCTCTGCACTTTCTCTTTGGTGCCTGGAGGATAGAACTATGTGCTCATGTTCCTTTGTGCTCTCCTGCTTTTCTTTTCAGACTCTTTCTCTTTCATCTTCTCCTGGACCCCTTTCCCTCCTCCCTCTTCCTACACCTTCTTTGCTCTTTCTTCCTCACAACACACACACACACACACACACACACACACACACACACACACACACACACACACTTAGGATGCAAATATCCATCCAACATTACTGTATGTCTTTGTTTGAGGAAGCGTAGCTGGCCATCATACTAAAGTGTGGTAGCCACCTGTGAGGCCCAATCCCAGCAGCATGAAGGGACTGATTGCTACTGAGCCATCTTCAACAAAAGATGGCCTTTTCACACAAAAGCTAGAGCATGTGTGTGGCTAAATGACCTAAATGAGGCCTCCGTACCGTATGCTCTTCGTTTTGCTTGTAATAGACTTTCTATTGAGGCATTTTCACAATGTGTTGCTCGTATTGTTTGCACTTCCCTTCACGTCTATAGAAAACCTTTTCACATGCCACCCACAACTACATTAAATAATATATGTCCACTGAAAAGAGCAGATTGACTCCTGCATTTTCGATTATAATAATACAGAGAAAGCATTGACAATTTCAACCTTATCTCACTACCAGCCCGCCAAATACTGACGCTTGGTCAGCGGCCCTTGGCGTCATATACTGATGCACTGAGGGATCTTTTAATGGCAATATGAGACGCAATTGGCAGCAGCTTTTTTTTGCCACTTTAAACAACTGGCATGGTATCAAAAGGAAAAGTCTACATAGGGCAGACGGGAGTGGATTTTGATGGGTTAAACAAGCTTTGCACTTTCACCTGGGAGACTGCTGGTAGTTTTCTGTGTGAAACCCAAAAGTCAATTTAGTCATTTCAATTACAGTGTAGTATGTGAATATGTTTTGCATATTAAGGTGGTGACGCATGTCATGTGACATATGTGATGAATGTTATGTGATGCTGAATTTTGTTTGTAACAGTCATACTTATTTAAAGCCAAATCATGATTTTTTTTTTTTTCTCTGCAGCAGTTGCAAATTAAGTGCCAACACAGCTCTCTTTTCACACATCCCAGCTAGTTAGCACCCACTTCCCACCTGTGACCTCCGGAGCGCAATCCATCATGTTGCAACCATTTGTTAGCTTGTGGTTTTAATCACAGCTTCCCAGCAAGTCAGCTGGTCACTTTTTGCTGACTATTAAAGGTGAGCCCTTGTTAGACCTTGATCACAGCAGTGATGAAATGACTGAAGCTGCTTAACACAGCAGCCTTGTAGTTTGTCTTTGTCTCACACCACAAACACGGTGTTAAAAGAGAAACAAGTCTGTCGTTGGCAGACAGCTCACCAGATGGGCTTCTAATGCTGATAATGTGTGTGTATGTGTTGGAGAGAGAGTGAGTGTCTCTCTCTCACCCTCGTGTCACTGTTTCTGACGATCTCTATCTCAGAAAAATTCACACTGTCACACGGGCGCATACACTCAGCAGTGTAATACAATCAGCAGGAGCAGCAAACACAAGCAGGGAACATCTGCGGAGAACAGAGAGCCAAAATCCTCTCCGCTGGGAGACAGTGACCATGGACACACCGGCATATGGATGGGCCAGAGCTTCCAACGAGGCCAAATAATGATTGATGCTAGCAGTCGCTCGCTACACAACAGTCTGTGCATACCCAATTCACTAGAGAGGCTCTGTCGCAGCCAAATGAGCAAATAAACCCTAATTTCATTGTCATTGACGATCAAATTATCTAGCCTGGCTAATTTGGACCAGGGTACACATAGTTAGCAAGGTTCTGTTTTGCTGTATCTGCCATCAGAAAGGAAACGAACAATAGGAGTGACGATATGCCGCCTGGGTCATTGAAACTTTTGAGCTGACAAATGCAATGCATCCCTTTTTGGCAGAGTGCTGAGTTAGAGGATGACGAAAAGTTCTGTAACAGCAGCTGCCATCTTAAACTTACAAGCTCCAGAAGAAATCCTTTCTAGCATTGAATTCAGCTCCTACAACCCTACAATAATGTCGTCTTGTATAATCCAACTTTGTTGTCCCCCAAAAATCTTTAATTTTCTGTGGTTCAGCTGCAATAGTCTATATTGCATGAAATCATGTAATTGAGTACAGCTGAGTTGCTATAAATAAGATGTAACAAAAATCAGCATTGGTTTGGATATTCGTTCACTTATATTGATGGTTGTGGACCATGTGGTGATCATTAAGTGTGCATGGTTCACTATGATATCATTTCCAAAGTCAGTACTATCAAAGAATTCTACACTCCATATTTGGTCCGTGCATGATTTTAGATGTTAAACAACACTTGCAACACTGCAGTTTGCACTGCACCCATGTCTCATTGAAATAACATTTATATACAACTCATTTTCAGCAGCAAAAATATTTTTTTGTGGTCATACCGAGTGAATTATGTTATTATGTTTTCTAATAACATGATTAGGAATGTTGCTTATTAGTACCTGGCAAGGACATATCATATCAGCACAATGTTTATGTTACTATCAAAAACTTTGAATGCTGTTTGATGATGGTTCTTGTAGTACCTGGATACTTCTACCTTAAATTTGTGTACATGTACACATCAGGCCCTATTTTGTGCTCTGCTAACCAAGCAGTGACCTTGTAGCAGTAAACTGACGGTAAAGTGTTGCTGGCAAGCAGATGTTTTCTCACCTGCATCTGTTCTGTAATTATCTGTGACATATCTGGTGCTAAAACGGGTCGAGGTTACAACTAATGGACATGCAAACTGATGACACAATGCAATTTTAATATCAACACTAAAGTCTGAACCCCTTGCTCTGCATCTTAGTGCAGACAGTGACTTTTACAATGACATCAGTTCAAATAAACCAGTGTTCTTAAACCAATTTTATTAATGTTATGCTTGCCTGATTCATCTTGATATAGATCCCCCTTGAGTCACTGGATATTATGTTTAGATGCACATAAAATGTGATTTTAATGGGATGGGACAATAACGCTATTAAGATGGACCGTGTAATAGGTTAAATTTAGAGTGATTTTTCCAGTTATCCATTACTGCCTACCGGCTGTATGGTTGATTAAATCCCTGCAGCCACGTGAAGACAGCAGGTCTGCTTTGTGTGTTTCCAGCTACAGCTTCTAATTTGAGACATGCACTGTGCATTTTTACATTTTTACATTTTTTTTTAATGTGGCTATTTGGATTAAATGCTTTGCAAATCAGCATGCTCTTTTAAAAGTAGATAAATAAATAACTTTACTGGATATATTGCCAATAAGTCCTCCAACCTATGCGACCACAAAGGCTGTATGCTTCCCTCTAATACGACCAGTCCCTCAGAACAACGCTTAGCTTTGCCTCCAAATATTTCCAGTGGCCACTTTCTGTAATGAATTTTTTGATCCATGGAGATTTTATCTTTGTTAAACTTTTCTAGAGCAGAGAAAAACAAAAAAAATCAGTGATGTCATCACAATGTAAAGTGGATGTGCCAAGCGGGAACTCTCAGGCGGGGCCAGAATGAGAAACACTACTGTGCACATTCAGTGGTCTGCATACCGTGGAAGTAAACCTGGATACTACAAACTTTTTTTTTTCTTTTTGAGAATGTGCCAGGCGAGCCACTCCATTGAGCAGAATCAGCACCATTTTTGCATCAAGTTTAGTTTTTTTGAGCCCAGCCACCCTACGGAGGAAACTCATTTCGGCCGCTTGTACCCACGATCTTGTTCTTTCGGTCACTACCCAAAGCTCGTGACCATAGGTGAGGGTAGGAACGAAGATCGACTGGTAAATCGAGAGCTTTGCCTTTCGGCTCAGCTCCCTCTTCACCACGACAGACCGGTGCAGAGTCCGCATTACTGCAGACGCTGCACCAATCTGCCTGTCGATCTCCCGTTCCATCCTTCCCTCACTTGTGAACAAGACCCCGAGGTACTTAAACTCCTCCACTTGGGGCAGGACTTCGTCCCCGATCCGGAGGGGGCACGCCACCCTTTTCCGGCTGAGAACCATGGTCTCGGATTTGGAGGTGCTGATTCTCATCCCAGCCGCTTCACACTCGGCTGCGAACTGATCCAGTGAGAGCTGAAGGTCGCAGCCCGATGAAGCCAACAGGACCACATCATCTGCAAAGAGCAGAGACCCAATCCTGAGGTCACCAAACCGGACCCCCTCAACACCCTGGCTGCGCCTAGAAATTCTGTCCATAAAAGTTATGAACAGAATCGGTGACAAAGGGCAGCTCCGTAAGTTCTCAGTAACTCATTCGACTCAGTAAGTTCGACTTACTGCCGGCTATGCGGACCAAGCTCCGGCACCGGTCATACAGGGAACAGACAGCCCGTATCAGGGAGTCCAAAACCCCATATTCCCGGAGAACCCCCCACAGGACACGGTGAAATGCCTTCTCCAAGTCCACAAAGCACACGTGGACTGAAAAAAAAAAAATCACAGTTTGCCTTGAAATATGTACGTTTGTTACTTAATAACAGGATGTATCTCACATGATGTGTATGTCGCAGGAAGCACAAAATCCACTGGGCAAAGCTATTCTGTGTGCAGTGTAACATCAGACCATAGCCAACAGTTGGGGTATAGAAACAGACTGGAGTCAACAACATTAATGCTCATTATCATCAAGTGCAACAAAAGGGAAACAGTATGATGAATATATCAAACAGCTGTTTAACCAAGAGAACACAAACTTGCAGAAATGTATCGCCTTCGGCCACTATGCCTTCAGTAACTTGCTGCCTCATCTTAATCTACACCTGGTTTGTTTTACAGAGCCCAGAGCTTTTTATACTTGAGTTCTGAAAGTTAACTTGCATTATTCCCCAAAGCTGAGGAAATGTACAGAAAGTTAACACAACTTTATGGAAGTTGTTTGGATATCTCAAAAGTGGCCAGGTGCAGACTAAGGCATTCTTCAGATACACCGTTTGTCGGTGCCAACCAAGATGGAAACAAAACAAATCACAACACACAACAAAGGTTACATCAGCAACTACACCTTTATATTAACAAGTTATGAGGCAAGTTCACTTATTAGATCCAGGGTCACATTATTTCTGGTTCATGGTACAGATAGCTTTGTGAATTTTGTGAGTTCTGTATTTTACTGTACGTCCAGCAATAGTCCCAGTTAAAGAGTTATTGCTGAAATACAGAGACAATACTTGCATTACATACCAAGCCTGTATATGGACCTTGTGCTGGGTATGTGCACATTTGAATACAAATAAAAGCCAAATTGGTGATGTGATTGGCCACTGCTAGATTGCACCAGATTGGCTGTTTACATAGTGAGCCATACAACACCTACATAGTAACTTAAAACACCTAATGATACCATGTCCCCAGAACTTAACCTATTTTACAACTACAGTATGTCACCAGTGTGCCAGAATCTTCAGTCACAACCAGGTGGGACGACACAGCGAACTTCTGCCACCACCTGTGCACTCACCTTGATTCCCAAAATAGGGCTCCACGTGCCTCAGGGGAACAAGCCAACTTCAAAAGTTGTTCACACATTTGATTAAGAAGAAACAGGATAAACAAACTTTGTTGTTAACAGCAGTGTCTTATCCCCGCTACTTCCTCTCTGTGATAGTTTTCTCATGAAAGAAAAGTATTTTATCTCTTACAATGTCCATTTTGCGCTCCAGCTGCACTGAAGAGACAGATGTCTGTATTTTCCCTATATGTCCTTGGAACAACTGTGTCCATTGACCTTTTTCTGCGTTTACACTGTCACTTTGTGAGGAGAAAACCATTAGCTTGTGCTTTACATGCACTATCTGCATACTGGGCGTTTGTGCAACTATATCTGTATAGTTTCCACTGCAGTCTCTGAGGATGTTTGGGTGGATCAGTGACACACACGCATGTATCCACACTCAACTCCATTGTCACATAGGCCTATATTTCCACTGGTGACAGCACTGCTTAAGGCGAAATAATTGTCTTAGCATCTGTTTTTTTGTAATGTGTCTGTATTAGTGTGTGACCTCTCTACCATGAAACCCAAAGAATTTTTTATCAACTGCAGAAAGAAGATTTCCCAAAAGACATGCTTAAAGCTGACATGTTTGTTTTAGCAGATTGTGCACCGCTACATCTCCATTCATACTCAAGCACATACACACTGTCAGGTCTACATATTCTTTACTGCAGTTGATTTGACAATGTGTACATAGTGTATGTATGCCAGTGTAATATAATTAGACTTGCAGGCTTCCTGAGTGGTTGTGTAATGAACCTCTCCTGCAGGATGAGATTCAATAAAGACAGCTACCTTGTTATCTTGTAAATATTGATATAAATAGTATAAAGACTGTCAGTTCATTAATTATTGCTGTCAGTATTGTCATCTATAGTACCTCACATTATAATATATGGTAGGTGAATTTGATAATCTATGGTGTGTCTTTGTGCTGAAGTGTTAAAAGTCTGTGGTCGTTTATAGCAATTTCCTTCTGACAATTCAGCCTTTTTTTCTTGCACATCCTGTTGTGGAAACTATCATTCCATCCATCATCCACACATTCATCTCCACCTCTCTTTAGTTCCTATTCTCTCAGCTCTTGCTATAGATCCACCGCCACCATGGCATGTTGTTTCTCACAATTTATCAGCAACTCAGTCTGCCATGGCTGGCTGTGCCACACTGTACAGAGCCACAAGGTCCATAAAAACACACACTCACAGAGAGAAGCAGGAAAAGAAAGTGTCGAGTCAACAACGGACTAATTATCTTTCAGAATTCTTCAGAAATATAGATCACTAAATTGATCAAAATATTTAAATTAGCACAGGGGGCACTATCAGATTGCTATAAATAGTAGATACCAATGGGCTGACAGAACTAAATAAACCAGGAGCAGCTACTCTCTCGGTCTACCCTGAAAAACAAAGAGTTCTGAGGTGATTTTACACTCACTAGAAGTACCTGTATTGTAGCTGTGATAGCTACCAGAAAAGGCAAGCACACTTATTTATATAGCACATTTCAAACACTAATGGAACTGAAAGTGCTTTACATGGGAGAGGAAAGCATTAGGATGACATTCAGAAACAGCAACAAACTCCACGAAGATTCACAGGCCCTACTGGGTTTATTTTCTTCAAGGAGATCAGAAATGCATTTTTGCCAAAGAATATTGATGATTTAGAAACTACCAGCACCTCTTAAAATGTATTCTACAAGAAACTCACTGGCCCAGGTCTAAATCAATAAAATACAACTTTAAAAAAAATTTAAAAAGTATTTCTAACTTAAAGTGTTTCTGTTTTTATATCTCTGGAATCAAGCTGACCAGTAGCTTTCATGTAAAATAACATTATCCTCAGGTCTGGTTTGACCTAATGGGAGCGTAAACAGGTTGAATAATAGTGGTCCAAGAATCCAACCTTGGGAGACTCTATATGTCATGGTGATCCTCTCAGATTGTATGTATTTATGTATTTATTTATTCATTCTTTAATTTATTTATTTATCACCAATGCAGACATCACAGCCTATTGCCTTTGTTTTATGTGAAGAAGTTCATGGTTCATTTATTGTCATTCTTCATCACAAATTTGCACAAGAAAATGTACACTGTAGTCCCAGTGCCACACAGAACTAAACAGTTTTCAAAGAGTCTTGCAACCGAAGGAAAGAAACTGCTCTGTAGTCTGGTGGTACAACAGCTGATACTTCAGTATTGCTTGCCAGACGGCATCAGGGTGAACGAGCTGTTGCAGGGATGGGTAATGTCCTTTGGGCTCTGCACAGTCACCCCACCTCACCAATATCACTTACGATTGGTAAATGGGTACCAATGATGTTCTAAGCAGTTTTATATCACCCGTTGCAGAGCCCGCCTGTCCTTGGCTGTGCAGAAACCATGCCAATTTGTAATGTTTCCAGTCAGGGTGCTTTCCATTACTCCTCTGTAAAACTTGACAAGAACTTGGCATGCACAGTTTGCTTTCTGAAGTTTCCTTAAGAAATATAGTTTTTCTGAGCTTTCTTAACCAGGGAGGCGATGTGAGATGCCAGGTTCCCTGTGATGCTGATTGACAGGAACCTGAAACTGTTCACCTGCTCCATGTCCGCCCCACCAGTCTAGACAGTAGTGTGTCTTTGTTTCCTTCTTTCTATAATTAAAAGGCAGTTCCTTGTTTTTGCTGATGTTGAACGTCATTGCTTGCAATCTGGCCAATGATAGTATTGTTGTCCCCCAACTTCACAGCTGAGTTCACTTTTGGAAACTGACGTCCTAGGTGTACAGTGTGATCAGGAGGGGACTGAGCACACAGCTTTGGGGGGCCCCAATGTTCAACACAAGAGTGGAGGAGGAGTGACTGCCAGTCTGAACTGAGTAGGGTCTGTTTATAAGGAACACGGATATCCAGTTGCAGTCGGTCAACAATATCAAAGGTTGCAAAAAACTGATGCAAAAAAGCTGGAAAGTTGTTAAGTTAAATTAAAAAAAAACACTCTCAAATTTTCCTCTTCAGAGGGTGCTTAACAATAACAGTTTTGGAAAAATGCATGATAGGAATGAGCCATTGACAGTTTTCAGCAGATCAATACTTGAAAGAGCTAGTTGGCAGGTGTCAAAATGAATTAAGATGCTCCACTACATATTCCAGAGTTTTTGTATTGATAGCATTGCATGTTTAAGAGCCAGCCAAATTAATTCTGTATGGTTGCAGCATTGGTCTGGTTCTATTGTATGACAGATAGGAACTTATGGACATCCACTGAAAAAAGGAATGTGTAAACATACTACAGTTATTGCGAGATCCTAACAAATGGACTAACCTTGTTGGGGGATCTGTAACTTCTCAGCAGCAGTAAATATGACATGGGAATTGTTGATATTCCTGTTGATGATGTGGCTTGTCTAGTCTGATTTATTTCAGAATTGCCAATAGGAGGCCTCTCTTTAAGAATGTCATTGTGAATTTGAACATTAGTCCTTTTCCATTAATGCTTAGATTTTCTCCATTCTCTTTTCCGATTTGTGACAGCTGGGATGTTCCTCTGTAGTGCGACCTGTTATGCTTTTTCACATAGCAATAGCTTAAATAAAAAAGACAACTACTATGCTTATTTATATACTTTTTAAAAATTAAAAAAATTATTTGGTTTGAATATTAGGATATATGAACATATAAAATAAAAATGGAAACAGTCAGAAAGGTCCACACCCATAACAATAATGCTACTAATCCTTGCAACAAATTCAGTGTGAGCCATTGATTATGTATGGGCCCTTTCACCTACATCAGCACATCAAAAGTCTCAAATAGACCACAACAATTCTTCCTGCAGTTTTGTCATAGGGATTATCAATATGAATGTTAGAATTGTCTCTTAAGATAAATTAGTCAAAATGCATTGAGATAACAGAAAGCAGCTCAGTTGCTGTTATCAAAAAAATATGTTGGAGGTCTGTAAATTGTTAACACTGAGATTGTGGTGTGCCTTTCAACGCAGTGCAAAGATGTTCAAAGGAGGCAAAATCACCATATTATGACTGCTTGCACTGAAATTAACTTGTAAATTTCAGCAACACAACCACCTTTCCTGTCAGGTCAAGAAACACTGAGAAAATGAACGTCTTGGAGGCACTATCTCAATGATCTCAAATTTTGAGAAATAATGTTTGCACACTATATATGTATTGTTGGGGGAAAAAAACAGCTGTGTCAGCATGTTATGCAAATAAAATTATATATAATTGTTTGTAGAGTGCAAAAAATAGTGTGGAGGTCCTAATTTACCATTTTGGACAAAACTTATCTTTATGACCAAAGACCTGCAAAACTAATGAGTGCAGTACTTTGTAATTGTTAGCATGCTAATAAGCTTAGTGAACATGCTAAGCATAGTGTGGCTTCTTAGCATTAGCATTTTAGCCTTGCATGGTGACATCGGCATTTATTTCAAAGCACCGCTGACAGTGGGCAATGGTACTCTAAACCATTATCACAGACACTGGAGCCCCCCAAGTTTGTGTTCTGAGCCAGTTCTTGTTTATCCTTTACAACAGTGAGTGTATCAGCCCCCCACATGTCACCTCATACATCAAAAAACTGATGACAGTCACTGCATGTTTCAGAATACAAAAGAAATGTTAATCAAAACTTCCAGCACACATAACACAGCATGCCACTCCACTAACAACCCCACCTGTATTAATAATGAAACTGTGGAGAGGGTTGAGTGCTTCAAATTGTCAGACTCACCCTGGACAAGAAACTGAGCTTTGAGCTACACACCACTGACATCCACAAACGCTGCCAAAACAGACTCTGCCATCCACAAACTCAAAGGATTTTCCGTCGCCCCTCAACTTCTTTTGCTGCTCTATAAAAGCATAATTCAGTCCATTGTCTTCTATTCTTCCCAGTTTCTTCACCACAATAACTGCCTCCAATAGAAACAAACTCATGTATTACACACAAGGCCTCCAAAATGATTGGTCTCCCCACCCCCAACATCTTAGACCTCAACAGCAGAGCTATCACATGAAGAGCACACACCATAGCACACAACCCCCGGCACACTCCGAGCTCATTCTTCACACTGCTGCCATCTGGTCACAGATACAGACCTCGTGCCAGGAAACGCAAATGGTATTGCAAAAGTTTTGTCCCACCGTCATAGAATCACTAAACAAAACACAATGGTAAATGAGTGTAAGTACTATATGCATACATGCTGGTGTGTACAAATGTGGATGTAACTGATGTATTTAATAGACACAAAAATTTAATGCAACACTTTTTTCCCCATTTTTTTTTAGTTTAGGTTAAAGATCTACAACTTGTTTTATGCACACAAAATACTTTTTCCTCTGAAATTTTGGTCACAAATTTGTTAAAGTCTGTGTTGGCAGACACTTAAATCATGATATCTTTGTGCATTCATTGTGTCATTAATGAGATCTCCCTGTGTTCATTGTCCATAGCTCCTGCCAGCCCATACCCTAACCCCACCATCACCATGGGACACTCTGTTTACAACGTTGAAATTATCAAACTGCTCGCCCATACAACAACATACATCGCATCTGATATTTACCCAGCACAGTGTAAACTGTGATTCATCTGTGAAAAAGTGCCAGACACCATCCAAGGTGAGCAGTTGCTCACTCAAATCAGTTTCAGTGATGAACTGCTGTCAGGTCAAGACTCTGGTGAGGCTGACAAGCATGTAAATAAGCTTCCTTGAGACAGTGTGTAATAGTTTGTGCAGTGATTTCCCAGTTTGCAAACAATTTGTTGCATCAGTTGTGTAGGTGACTGATCCCACACAATCTTGCAGGTTAAGATGCTGGATATGGAGGTCCTGAGCTGGTGTTGTTAGCCATGGTCTGCTTTTGTAAGGTTGGTTGGATGTACTGCCAAATTCAGGAACATGACATTGTGGATGATTCTGGTAGTGAAATGAACATTCAGTTCATGGTCAAAAGCTCAGATGGACAGCCCTGCAGTCAGCATGCCAATGGCAAGCTTCCTTAAAACTTGTAGCATCATGTTGTTTGATCCAATTTCACATTTAAGAATCTCCTTTTATTGTGACCATAACAAGGAACACCTGTAGTATTGATGGATAAACTCAGGAGGGAGAAATGCTCACTAAGGCAGATTTGTGTACAAAAATTTGAAAGAATTATGTATTTGTGTGGAAAGAAAAGATCTTAGGTCTTAAATTTAAACTCATGAAACATGGGAGCAAGAACACGTGTTGCGTTTATGATTTAGTTCAGTGTAGTGATGGTGTGTTGTTTAATATTCATGTACTTATACATTAATATGAGGCTCTGACAGTTTGTGGCAACAAATTTCCTTGGCAGAGGAGGATAAATAATATATCCATCTGTGCACAAGAACAACCTCACAAAGCCACTAAAATGGCTATAGACTTCTAGTTCCACTGAACACAGAATCTATTGCAATTGCTTTCACATTATCTTTTAACATCGCAATTTCACATCAACATTTGGGACTTTTTGGAACACAACTCATGATACTGGTGATTTAGAAATAGCTTCAGTCCATTTTACATCTGCCCTGAAAATGACACTAAAATCACTGCAGAATTCCCAGAGAAACAGCTCTGGTTTTAATGCTTTGTCATATTATTCCCAAGCAGTAAATAAAGTGACTCACTGCAGATTTATAACCGCCGTGGTAATGCGCTTACAGTTTTATCTCTCTTTGATGTCAGCCATTAGTAATCATTCCACCACAGCTTTATGTGTTTGACAAAACAGCCAAGGCCAAAGCATTTTCTAATTAGCCCTTATTATCTTGAAGTTTATTGCAGTCACTCACTGCACGACTTCACCGCAGTCCTCCTTCAAACAATACCTTTGAATTAGCATTTTTGCACTGTCTGCTTAACAAGCTTTGAATGCTTCGTATTCCTTTCTGCGACTTGTGAGGGAGCCTCAACAGGCCGGAACAGGCCTCCCCATGACCAAGACTTGCCTAATGATGAGTGAAAGGGCCTCCGTGTGTTCAGGCTCATAAATATCTGTCTTTCTGTGCGGGAGTGTCTGTGCATCTGTCCATGTTTTCAACGCACTGCAGGCAGAGGAGCATCTGCCAGGCTGCGATTATGCCCATGGTAGCTGCTAGCGTTCGTGTAATCATCAGTGTGCCTTATTGTTGCCTCTCTTTAAAGACACACATTCATTGTTGCTAAGAAGAGCGATAAAACATGGGAGAAAGATAAAAGCCATACAGAAAGAGGGAGAGAGACAGAGAGATATAGTCCACCAGGGATGCTGGAGGGGACTCTTGTTCTCAATTATGCCTCAGTTTTATGGGAAAAATTATGTTTAATTGTTTTTCTTCACACTTATTTTTGTCTGTCTTCCTTTCTTTTGTTTTTCTCCACCAAATGACTCATAAAGTGTTTCACTCATTTCCTTCTGATCCCCTCTTTCAGCAGCTCTCCTCAAATTTCCCCGTCCTTACATCACATGCAGAAAATCAAAACACTGGAAGAATGAAGGTAAAAGAAGGAGTGTTAGTGGAGTGTCTTACAAGCAACTCATCTCCCAGAGTTTTTTTTTCCTTTCGCTCTTCTTCATTGGTGTAAAAGTACAAGGCTGACAGAATGTTCAAAGTGTTCAGGATCAAAGAAGAGCACTCCGCGTTTCTGAGTGATGGGGGTGGGAATGGATCCAGAGGGTTAGCTAGTGTCAGGCCGCATCACACCTCTCTTTTCGCTATCTCCCACCGTCTTTCTCTCTCTTTCCCCCTGTTGTTCCTCTCTTTCGCTGTCTTCCCCTCCTTGTTTACTGTATCTTACTTTATCTCTCACCTCCTGCCTCTGTTCCTTTGTTGACTTGCTCGCTCTATCTGTCGCTCACTCTTTCTACATCACTTCGCTTCCTGCTATCTTTCTCCCTCGCCTGTGCTGCGTCTCTCCTTCTCTCATCCATCCGTCTCCTCTGCCCCTCACTGTTATTATCCATCTAGTTTTATCATTTATGCAGCCCTCTATCTCCCTCTTTCATTCCTCCTTCTCCACCTGTGCCTCCATCCCTTCCCCATCTCTTTCATATACACCACGGAGACCCATAAGGCTGATGGCTATTCTAATCGGCTGTAGCAGTTTTAAACGTGGCGTGACTTAATTTCCAAATTGATGCTAAATGATAAATCAAAGGCACCGTAATGTTAAAGTGCCGGAAGGAATCCGAGGCCTTGAGGATGCTTGCTTGCACTGGAGGGCTATTTCTGGGTGGGTACAATGAAGCAGTCAAGTATTCAATTAGGTTTCATGTTATTTCCCTGTTGCACCTACAAGCAAAAATACTCGGCTTGAGTCACACTTTCAAGTACCTGAATGAGATTTGCTACGCAGGTTGGGGTCAGACGTCTTTTTTCGCCACAAAGTAGCAGACAGCGTGCACAGCATTTACCCACACTATGAGTCAACCATCTGATTTATCGCGCAGTTCATTGTTCTTTCTCCACTGTTTCTCATTACTGAACACAGCACGTTGCCAATAAACCAGAAAAGCATGAAAATGATTTCCAAAGTGGCGGTACTCTCTACTGCCTTTTTTTTCTGTTGATAGACTAGTGTCATACTATTGGCTTGTCATATGATTTGGCTTGTTATTGAGGCAGCCAATGGGGCATTTAAGCCACAGTCATGCAGATACATTTGGAAAAATATGTATATATTTTTTTCTGGTCTCGAATACTATTATGATATATGACTATTTCCTAATCTGAAATCCCTTTTGGCATTAGCTGATCCACCACTGGCAACTACGGTGCTTTTTTAAAGAGTAGCTTGACACTAAATCTACTACTTTTCCTGATTCTAAATTATACGTTCAGCCATTTTCCTGTACTATTTATTGATGTTGGTCCTATTTTAAAGGTGCAGTTATTTGCTTTTTTTGCCGAGGAAATCATGTAATTTACTCATTGCCTGATACTCCACACCTCAGATGTACAAGTTGAAGTGTTGTTTACACGACTGACAAACAGAAATGTGTCAAGAGTTTGGCGTTGCAGTTCACAAACAAATGGAGGTGGGAATGGAAGTTTTTGATTCCATCAAAGCGGCATGTTCAAGCTTACATCTGGTGTAAAGTTACTTTTTTAGGTTTCTGACAGAGGTTTTCAGTGTCTCCCAGTCACATGTTCATCCATCCAGCAGTCTGTCAGTGTAATCTTTATGTTGTGCCTTGAAACATACCATAATGTTTCTATATCTGGCTTTAATGCAGCGGGCCAATGACAAACAAGCAATTCACAATTTTATACGTTATTTATTGTCATCTGTCAACAAAATCTTCCACATGTTCTGAAGCATGAGCAATGTTTTCAAATGTACCTGCATTAGATGAACACAGTTTTAATGACTGCAAATGAGAAGAGCAATTTTGTGTGTATTCCGAGTCATTTATGGTTTGACAGTGAAATGCAAAAGCCTTCCTTTAAGTTAAGAAGAACCTAAAAGATTCATTTGAACAGGAGTGGGACTGCATTGTGCAGATCGCCTATCTGTGGAGAGTAATGCACTACAATCAAATCATAAAATGTTGACGTGATTTTGTGCAAACGCTTTCTTTAAATCTGCCGACGAGATGACATAGACGATGACACAGTTGTTGGCGTCAGCGTCTTTGAGGTCTTTTGGAATGATGCACAGTCTCGCTGATATGAGACCTGTAATAGCGTTGTCAAATACATGCAATTATGGGTGCAGATGAAAGGCTGTCCACACACACACACACACACACACACACACACACACACACACACACACACACACACACTACGCTTTCTCTTTCTTACTGTGAAAAACGGGTTGCCAGTCTGTATAGCTGACTCTGACATTATGAGAACACCAGGTGCTCTGAGCAATAGTTCTTCCTCCCTAGTGAGTCCCCTTGAAGTGTGTTGGTTTATGACTGTGTCCATGTTCGATTTGGAGGAGGGGCAACAGGGCAATGGGGCTGTTCCCAGAACAGTGGCAGCTTCCTGCACTGTGTGTGTGTGTGTGTGTGTGTGTTTGTGTTTATGTTTGTGTTTATATGTGTTGCACAAATGCTATTAGCTTGTATATATGTTTGCATGTATAGCAGCAGTTTGTGCAGAAAATGTATCCGCCACCTTTGTGTGGAGAATTCCCCAAGGCTCTCTCCCTCTTTCTGTCTCTCTCTCTTTCTCTCTCTCTCTCTCTCTCTCGCTCTCTGTATCGTGGCCCAAGCGACCACTTTGAAATGCAGAGAGCATCGGCGAGGACTGTGGCTAAGCCAGGGCTTGATGCTGTCTTTCAGATAGGGTGAACTTTTAAAGAGCTGGGGAAATAGCTGAGCACTGACGGCTGGGATGGGAATGGGACGTGGCAAGCACTTGGATCAGACCATAGCAGAGCCGGATCTATGGGGCGAACCATAAATAAATGAGGCCGGGCCACTGAACTGGCTGGGGTCCGGCTTTTTTTTTGTGGCTGCAGAGAGGAGGGAGGAGGTTAGAGGGTGAAATGTGGAGTGGCCGTGAAGCTAAACAGGTCTTAA
This sequence comes from Plectropomus leopardus, assembly GCF_008729295.1. Taxonomy (NCBI): domain Eukaryota; kingdom Metazoa; phylum Chordata; class Actinopteri; order Perciformes; family Serranidae; genus Plectropomus; species Plectropomus leopardus. The sequence goes on along the minus strand of NC_056467.1, from coordinate 7,106,444 downwards.
ACTGACAGGAAGTAGAATGAAAGGACAGTTTTGGATTTGTGGAAGCGGAGATAACGTAAACTCCTTCAGTGCATGGATAGTGGAGTTTGTCGGGTCCCAACAGTTGCCTGGCTATTTAATATTTATGGGTGAATGGAAGCATTGATTGTAGCTTCAGTATTCAAATCACTGTGATCTGATGTGTCCACTGCTAATGATGTGTCTCGCTTCGGGAGAACATAGATTTGGTTTGTAAACAAGGCAGCAAGTCCGCCTTCCTCTCAACTTCCTCTTATTCCCAATGTGATTAGGAGTGTAATGGGGACATAATAGCATGGCAGACAGAGACGGTACTCGAACGTGCCCATCTACACCCCCCCCCCTGCCACTCTGCCCTTTCTCAGTCCCCCCATCCTGCTATTGCTCTGGCTCTAATTCCGTCTGTCTCCGCTTCTGCTCAGGGAAATACAATCAGAGCATAAGCCATTGACAAATTCCCATTATATGCAATTTCATGGGCGATAAACCCATTTGAAATCAGAATGATCCCCTGAATGTATGCATACAGCTCCCCCAATGAGCTAATTATGACTTTTTTTTTTCTTTTTTCTCATGGAACCCAGCAGACAGATTTATTTTTCTTTGACATGGAACTGGGCAGAGAAATGAGAGAAAGACGCCAGTGAATAAGAGAGTAACAATGTTACGTACAGTGTTTTGTCTGAGAAATAAGTTTTTGACTTTCATCTTATTCTGTAGCTCGAAGTCGCCCAAACATCCAATGTTTCTAACAGTTCTGTTAACTGTAATTTAGCTTTCAAACCAGAGCCTTTTTTCATTCATGCTAGAGACAACAAAGACCAGTAAATACATTAATTTCTGTGCCAAATGCATCTTTGGGTTGCATTTTGTTGAAGATAAATCACTCACTAGACAGCATTTAACTATTTCATTCATTCAGCATCGCCAAATAGTGTAAGCCACGACTTCCATATCCTCTCCAAGGTAACAGAGCTTTCCACTGCTCTAATATTAACCTATGATTGATAAGCAGCATTTTTGTGAAATGCCGTTGCTCATCGTGGACTCCCGTTCTATGCTCCATAGGCGTAACAAGTCCCATGTGACCAGAGTTTCTGAGCCTTTTTATCACTCGTATCAGTAGTTTAAAACAACAAAGCTCTTACACAGGTACATGGGTGTGCACATACTTGGATGCGCACACCCATACTCTCTCCACAGGAGAAATAATCACCAGGCATCAAGGTGAGCTTGTTTTTTTCTCTTTTTGTTATTTATTTTTTTATTTCTTATCCCGTTTCCTTCTCTAATTTGACAAGAACATCTATTGCCCATACATCTTTTTGCCACATCTGTAAATGTACTGCTTATGTTGTTACACATTTGTTGCTGCAGCAACAAGTGCGGCTTCCTGTTCAAAGTGGTAGAAAATGTCACGCTGACAGGTTTTGTGATATTCAAGATTGGAAAAGTGTCAAGTGTAGAGGTGTCAAGATGGTGAGGATGATTTAAAGGCATTGTCCCACTGTGGTTTCTCTCTTTTCCTCTCTCAGCAGCACCATCACACCCAAAAAAGTCACACGCATTCTTTCTTTACCCTAGGATTTTGTAGGATGATGTCTTTTTGTAAATTGCCCCTTAATGTGCAACATACATCACTTTACCTTTGGTATAAACACTATAAATCTTCTCATAGTTGCAGCTCAACGCACCTAAGTGTCCTTTCCTCCAACTTCACCACCCCTAATGTTTCACACTTTGAAACTGTTTGTACTGAAATGAATGCATGGCACGGCGCATGCGTTTCTATTTAGATATACTTTTTCCATTAGATATATGAACCAAGAATCGCATCAGTCAAGCCGCTCAGGACTAGTTACATCTTTGATCTGCTGCACTGACGCTAAATAAATGTATTGCTATGGGATTTTGAATCACACTAAAGAGCTGTAGGATTCAAAACAATTCCATAATTCATACAATTGCAGAGGTGGAGGCCCCACGCATGAAATGCGCTTATTGGCCCGTAGATTATTTACTGCTTTATTTGCATCCGTGGCTTGTGTTTGCTGTGCAACACTGCACTTAAGGTAATGAAATTTCTACAAAAGATTAGCAGGCAGCTCAGAATAGCCCCGAGCCTCTTCAGCAATAGGTTTGAGCAACATAGTCATGTTCCGCATTCTTCATCCATTTTCTGAAATACAGTAATTGTGGGATCATCAATCGTTAATGCAATAAACTAATTACATACATCCAGATACGATTATGCATCTACGCATCATGACAGTAAAGGCCAGTTTTGACATAATGGTCCATCTCCCCAAAGAACAGTCTGATGATATTGGCTTTCTGATCTATAATTTAGCTCCATTACAGCATCATTCCAATAAGATGACTAATGTCCCTAGGGCAGTTCCCAGGCCTGTCTGATTTGGCACAATAGTTGAGATTCAGGAGATGGAAAGTAGCACTCCCAGCAGATCAGCACTCGCTTACATTGAGAAGGTGGAGATGGTGATTTTATGGGAGTCATTTTTAGAGAGACCTTCACCAAATTGACACTGACATTTCTGGTAAGACTAGCTACAGTGGGAAATGAATCTTTAACCACTGAGTTTGCTGGACAGCACCATATGCCAGTTTTTCAACTCAGGTTTTCACATTCCTCATTTTAAGCTTCACTTCAAATCACATCACTGGAGCTGATGCAAACTTGGACCCTTTAAATCACCATTTCACAGATTATATATAATATTAAAGGTAGCCTAGACCGTATGGGCATAACAGTTTTCATGACAAAAACCGAATAGCATTTTTTCCAATTCTGGTATAGTTTGGGCATAGTTACTCTTTAATTAACTAATTGTTTCTGCTGTACTTACGTAAAAGTTTAGTTAGATTAATTTCTAACGAAAACGTCTTCTTTGGTTTTTAGTGCAAACTAATCGTAATTCTTAAAGTAACTATTAACAAAAACTATCAAATAAATGCAGTGAACTAAAAAGTACAATATTTCCTTATGAAATGTAGTGGAGTGAATGCATAAAGTGGCTTAAAAAGAAAGTATTTACTTAAAGTACAAGTACCTCAAATTTGTACTAAAGTGCAGTACTTGAATAAATGTACTTAGTTACGTTCCACCACTGGATCTATGTTGTAGAAACTGTATGTTTATGGATAAATCCAGTTCGTAATTTCCCCCATTCAAAGTATATTCCTGTGTAAGATCCATTCTTAAAATATACTGCAAGTATGCGGCTGGCTTCTTTAAGACTGAGCCACCATGACAAGGTAATTCTGTTGTCTTGCATTCTTTGCATCAGTTACATTAAATGCTATTTATGTAATCTTGTAATGAACATCACAGTCTTCAGTGAACGTGGAGAATTGTCTTTTATGGAGAATACCTAATCTCTTTTGTGAAGCACTGTGTGATGTCTCTTTCCTTGAATATATCCTTTATCCTGTGATTATGTGTACATTATCAGATCTCAAGCAAGTGTGTCAATGTCAGTACATAGATATGTACTTGAACATTCTGGTCCACGCTTACCACATTCTATTTCCTTTTTTTTCTTTTACTTTTTTTAATTTTTTTTTTTAACCTACAACATTGTGTAAACTTATTCACATCCCGTCAGTGCAAATCTCTAAAGGGAAAAAAAGGAAGAACTCACATTCTTGGGGGAAAAAAGGGGAATGACATGAATGATATTAGAGGAACATGGCCTTCTCAGTTCGATTCTGGAACAGTTTCTTCTTCTCGTATAACAGTCTTTTATCACAGGATAATCTTGACCTGGAGCCGCACATAATAGGGCGTTACAAAAGATTCAGAGCTAGCTCATTTCTGTGACTGGAAATTATTCTCAAAAGGTACATTACTGGGGGGAGCAACGTGCAAATGTGTAAATGTACATGCATGCAGGACAACAGACTGTGGGTCTGAAAATAGCAAGGGTGATAGCCTAAACTTTAGGAGTCCTTCAAGTGTTCAGTAAAGCTGTGCAGCTGGAGGGTAAAATAGAAACCAATGATTTGTTGCAGGTGCGATGTAAAAATAAACAGCTCTTAATCAAGCAAAGTCGCTGTGGTTGTCATGGGTTCAAAGAGAGCAAATTTGGAAAAGAGAAGGACAGCTTTGTAAAGAAGCATAGACATTTAAACAATAACAGACATGCAGCCACGTTGACTAAAATGCTTTGTGTTGGTCAGCCTTGAGATGAGAAATTGTGCCTTCAATATACCACTCCAATGGCCTATGATTAGGCCTCATGTGTGGCCCGTCACAGTCAGGGCACCCTCTGAATCATCAGAGCTCCACACATGCTACATTCAGGTGTTAATTTGGTCGACAGTGAAACAGAGCTTGACTGCCTACATGGGTGGTTGTTGCAGTTATGCTAGCCTCCTTAATGACCTAGTTAAGGTAATGTAGAATCCCGTTGTTCCACCTGGAGTGTATATGACTAACTCATTATGTATTATCATCAAATATAAATTGTGTTTGAGCCAGACTTGTTTTGGAGGGGGTCAAATAGGTTTCATTTTCAATAGGGTAACTACTCCATTCTTTTAGACAATAAAAAATACTGATAAAACCTGTTAAGTGCTACAAAATCATGGTAAAACAATACCAAAAAAATGATAGCATGGCATAATACATACACATAAAACAAAGAGTTTTTCAACCACACCAAAGAAATAATAATGTATGTAAAAAAAGAAAGAAGGAAAGACAGTCTATAAAGTCTATAAAGCAGCCCCAGACTTTACACTTGATGGCATCACAAGTGTAAGGTTTCTGTCTTTGAGAGCGAGTAGCTCATGTTCAAAAACTGTTGTTTGATGTTCCCGAGGACATAGAAAAAACATATTGCAATTCTTTACTTAGGTGATGTTCCCCTTCAGCTGTGCCACTGACAAATAATTTGTCAATATTTTACTTAACCCCCAAGTTAATCTGCATGTAGACCAATTTACAGTAGTTCACATTTAAAGATGATTAACATTACAGTAATTATAGCCTCTTTAGTGGTAAATGCCATCCAGGTTTTCCACTTAGGATGATGATGATAAACATCTGATAAGTCCCGTCTGACAGTTAAAGCTGAAGACATCAACTAAATGGATCCTGATGGTAGCTCTCAGGCTCCCCTGTGGCTGCTCAGCAAACGTTATAATTTAACACAGTGACTTGACAAGCTGCTGCTGATTGTCCAAGGACCCCAATTACATTATATTAATATAACATTAATATAATCCCACTAATTTTTGACATATCAAAATGATACACAGTGGCATTTCACACCCTGAAAAGCATCTTTGGCAGAGTACACAGTCGGACTCTGGCTTGTGAAGCACACTTACCAGATAACAGCCAACTGACAAATGAAATGTTGAAATAGCTTGTAAAATCTAGAAATGAGAGGCCTGCTAAGAGCACTGATCCTTCCTTTGATTTTACTGGGGACAAGGAACATTTTGGTGGTGGGACATTTTATGTTTTAAAGAGGTAACAAGGTGAAGGCGAGTGTCAGACCACATGGCTTTTGGCCATGTGGTCTGGTCAGGCTCAGCCCGAAGAAATAACATGCTGCCACCACCTTGTGGGCCCAGCACCCGCAGGATTGGAAATCAGGGCCAGTTGCACTGTGCCGGGCAGTAGGGGTGAGACCACAGGCGTGCTGACCCCTGGCTTCATAGACTACATATACATATGTATATACATATGTCTTCCTGCAACTGTGTGTTCTCACTGCTGACTGTCTTGGCCAGGTCTTCCATGGCAAAGAGATTCCTAATCTTAATGGGACCAACCTGGTTAAATAAATAAACAATAGAGTGTTTGATAACTCAGTCAACTTACACTTTAATTCAATCCAATTTGATTTATAAAGTCCAATATCACAAATTGCCTTAAAGGGTTTTACAACATATGGCATCCCTCTGTCATTGGACCCTCACAATAAAAACAACAACTAAAACAAGAATATGAATAATATTAGTAGTATATGATATTATCCAGAGTATGTCACATGTATATATCTCTATATGATAGTATATGTATATGACATGACAAACATATGTATGTAATAATAGTAGAAGTATGATTAATGATGATAATAGCAGTCAAAGTAGGCATCAGGCAGGACTACAGCAGTGGTATAATCACAACCCACAATTCAGGCCCAACATTTATCTGAGGAAACCTGCAAGGCAAGGAAGCACAAAGGCTCTGAGAAATAAACAGAGTTAGTAAAGTGCATTATTCAGCAACAAATGTTTGCAAAAGGAAAGAGAGAAAGAAGGATAGATGAACTGTGTGTATTAAAGGACGTCCCTGGGCACACTGGGCCGATATCAGTCTAACTAGGGGCTGGTTCAAGGCAAGCCTGAGCCAGCCCTTAAGTATAAGCTTTATGAAACGGGAGAGTCTTAAATGTGCAGACAGTTACTGCCTCCCAGGTTAAAACTCAGTTTTAGTTAACCAGACTCATAAAAATCCATACTGGCAACAAGCACAGACAAATAGAATACTGTCATGCATTTACATAGATGTAGCTTTGTATGCCTTTTGAGTTGTACAGTATGAACCATAAACCGGTTAAACATTCAAACATGTGACACACTTTTCACATATGTGACATACTTTGACATAATTTGACATACTTTTCTACAAAGGATTTCACCCTTTGTAGAATAAAAACCAAACTGCTTTGGATGATCTTCCTTAACTTTCCATCCTGACATGAAGGCATCTGGTCTTCATTAGAAATGAGAGAACAAACATGCCCTGTGACGTGCCCTTGTAAATTAAAGTTGTGTGAGACAAGAGGTTCTTGTCTCCATCTGTTTCACAGAGGAGGGTCAGTACAGGCTAATAATGAAGGGAGAAACATGATGATACACAGAGACTAAAACACACTTAATCTTGTCTGTTCAGTTTCAGTAGCTACAGCTGCATTTATGCAGGCAGCTGTAATCAAATGCTTGGGAATTCAGTGTAATGCATTCATAGTGTGTGTGCAGGACCATAATTACACATACTGAAAAGCTTGCAATAACAACATAATGCAAAGTAAGTTAGGGTGTAGACATAAAATGAAAAAAGAAATGAAGAAACTTGGTTTAGTTGGTTGGATTAGCATCATAGAAATACTGTTGGACCAACAGGGGTATAAAAAAAAAAAGAATATTTAGATAGTGGAAATTGTCTATTTACATCAATGGAATGCTCATTTGAATCAGCGTATGCAATGCAGATGTATTAATTTTAGACTTAACATAGTTTACATCATTTTGGAGTTGAAGAACTAAAATTACTTAAGAAGAACTTTCCTTATAAAAAAAAAAAATAATAGCACAATTGTTGTAAAATATCTGCCATACCAAAGGAAAGTTATGTGGACTTAAAACTTTTCAGGGAGCAGCACAGTAAGATTCAGTCATTTTATTTTTGGACCAGCAAGTGCCTTTGTTCTCTTTTGTTCCCTTTTCTATTTTCTCACTAGAATAGTTATGATGACTGTAACAAAGAGAATTAAATATGAGTGGCATGTTGGCCAAATATGAAGAGGACAAAGTGGGACAAAAAATACCGTACAAACCATTAATTAAATTACCAGGGAGCTTGTGTGAATCACACTGTATTTAGCTGGAACTTTTTTTCCTCTTGTTTTTTATTTTAACCAACTTAATAATTGAGATCTGTTTGTTATTTTAACCAGGAATAAAAACTAACAATCATAAATGACTTTTTTTTTAACATTCTTTACTAAATTCACCCTTCTTCCAAGTGTTGAAAAGAAGTGGATTTGTTAACTTTTGAGGTGATTAAGTTGCTTTTTCTCCAAATAGATTGGCAATCTGGTGAGGAAGTCAAGTTGGAGGAGAAAATAGCTCGTTTTTTTTTTTTTAACTTAACAGTGCGAGAACACATTTTCAACAGACTTACTGTATGTACTCATTTAATTATCCCAAAACACCATGCATTGTCTAACATATCCATATATATATTTGTCCGCTGTGTCATTTATCGTCTGTAGCTTTATTTTTTCTCCCTCTTGTGTTATCATTGCTGGGGGGATCCTAAACTCCCTTTCCACTAGGAAACCAAATCATTAATCAGTAATGTTCCTTGACTTTACTGCTTGGATTATTTGAGCCCCAAACACAATTACTTTTGCATAGCCCTATTTTAAATATCACCAAAGGCAAGACAAATGGTAATGGCGTTCGTAGATCATTTAGTTTTGTGGAAGACATATATTGCAGTTGTTTTAGTTGACCTGGAGACTCTTGTTTTCCTCATGAGCATGTGTATTAAGGGCCAAGGTGTAGGTGTAGGTCTGTTTCATCCAATATAAGTATGTTGTCACTGGAGTATAATCACCTGAAATTAAGAATCGTAGTATTTGTGTAACCTTAGAATGCGCTGTGTGGGTCTCAATATAGGGTGGGGCCTCTTCCAAGTATTTTGTACAGTTGGCAAGAACAGACACCAAACACTGGCCCCGCAGAGGGCCATTTCTATTTTCATATTGTTATGTCAGCCTCCGCTGTTTTCATACATGCTTAGCACATCGGGGAAGTTTCAGTCCTTCACCTCATCACAAAATGCCACTTAATCCTATGCACTAGAACTTTAACATGCTAGTTTGCGATTTAAGGAGATATGCTTATTTGCTTTCCGGCAGAGACTCTTATGCCCCTGCACTGGTTACAGCCATGGCGAGAGGCAGTATGTGTTCATGTTGTCCCCCCATCCTTCCACCCCATTCTCATGAATGAGCAACACATTCTCATCCCAACTCCTGACGTGGTGCTGCTCTGTCATGACCGTCCGCATCTGCTTATGACATTTTAGGTATCGTTCTGCGTTAGCTGTTTATGCTCCGGGATGCCTTTACGGTGATGTCAACAAATGCACACGGTGGGATGACATCATGGCAACAGCACTGACTGTCATGATGGTTAGGATTAGGCAATAGAGTCATGGACGGTTAAATTTAGAAAAAAGAGGCTCGTGGTAAGAGCACAAAAAAACACATCCACATGGGAGGGGAATTCCAGATTCCTGCACAAAAGTCAGTTGTTTGCAAGATCCATTAACCCCCCCCCCAAAGACATTAATCTTGGGTGCCCACCAAGAAACAATGCTAATGGTATAGGGTCGAAGATGTGTGTGAAGCATCCATGTTTTCACAGACATGGATGTAACTTGTTGCAATTGCAATTTGACTGGTTTGCAGAGGCATACAGCCGCAGGGGAGTAATTCGAGTTTTTGTATGTTTTTTGGTTGTTGTTGTTTTTATTGTTTTTTTTTTCCATTCAGCATTTGAATAACTGTTCAAGGGAGGCAATTGGTGATCCATTGAATTAATGTTTGAAGCTAGAAAGGCTCAGTGGTGAATGCAGCGATGATTCAGTTAAGTTTTCATTCCTTCATAATTGCAAAGTCCTTGTACTGTGTTTGTGTTATGAGGAATGAAATTAGTTATTTTCAAGTGTTTCGCCAGAGCCATTATTACCAGAAATTGCTCAATAATGTGAGACTTTTTCCTATCTATCTTTGGGTTTTTATTATTAATTTCCCTCTTTTACTATGAGCCAGTTCCAACCAAACACAGATGCTGGCAAAGTTAGACAACTCAGAGCTCTGCGGAAGAAAAGCAATCAATCAGCCAGCCATCAAAACAGCACATACCCAGCATCTAATGAATCACCATGCTGGAAGATTTCCTAATCGCAGTGTAGCAGAGTACAGAATGCAATAATGATAGATGGCTATACTATTCAACAGCAAGGGTTTTTGTTGGATTCACAGTCAGTAAATTAGTCAGAGGGCATCTTGAATTGTAATGCAACATCAGTGATTTCAACAACAGCACCGTAGAATGGTAATGCCTTATATTTCATAATGTTACTATTACTGTACATCATTTCCATATAGATCATCACCATGTCTCAGTCACACTTCTTTGTGGTTGATGGATAGATCTGTTTTTTTTTTTTTTCATCCTAAGACCTTGTTTTGACTTGAGAGCTTGACAGTTCCGTGTCACGCTTTTAAAAATGCTTCTCCCTTTTTGAGCAGTGTGTCATAATTTGTCTTATCTGAGGAAAGAATCTGCTTCACAAGACTTCCAGCCTCCCACCCCCCAGAAAAAAAAAGACTTAAGAGGACTCTTGGCAATGCTTTAAAATGTCATTGATATAAAAATAGATACAAAGATTCGGCTTGTTTTCAGGTCTTTTGTGACATTTCCATGCTAATCCCTTTAGAATATCAAAGTTTATGTCTTTCATAGCCTAACAATATCATTCTTTTAAACAAACCAATGCTGATCTTTCAAATCTAAAACATTACGTTTTGGGGTGTTATTTAAAGTTGAAGTTTGAGACATTCATTTTGATTTAATATGCATTTCAGCCTATTGTTTAAGCCCCATCATTTTGATGAGAGACAGCCAGAGCATTATTAAAATCACAAGGAACAGAGAACAAGGCTGGGGATGTGGTAAAAAGCACAAACAGTACCTCCGCCAACATGAGGTTTTTTTGTGAAACGGGACCAATATGGAGCAATGTGAATTAATGTTGGAGAGTGTCAGCCGCAATCTAAAATCTTGTGATCCGTACAAAATGAAACACTCATGGCTTGTTCTAAAACAAGCCAGACACTCAAAAGTTTCCATTTTGGGATCAATTATTGTACCATAAGAGAAAATAAACACAGGCTGTACTGTGTTTGATGTTTTTTCTCACAACGCCTACAAGAGACTCTACCACAAGAGGCTGGAACACTTATTTTAGGAGCTGAAAATTGACCTCTGGAGGATAACAAAAGAATGTCCATTCTTGTAATAGATGCTATAAACATGATATATAAGGTGATTATATCCTGAGGAAATTTAATATTTACTTGGAATTAAATAATTGGCTCAAGGAGGGAAATTTACTTTGGCATATCTATCCACAATTTATTTGCATTGTGGTGATGGAGGAATCCTCTCCAGGTCTCAGTGAGTGGGCTATGTAATGGCAGTTCAAAATGGTCCCCATCACATTTATAAGATCTCTTCTTTTTACACTTCCAACTATGCTGATAATGACATGTGGAATCTAAATGACTTTAGACATTGTTGCCTTTGTATGTTTGATTCATTTCTTTTGTCCTCCAAAAGGGTTCTTTTTGAAGAGCTGCCTATCTGTCCCTCTGTGCAGTAGACAGACAGCACTGAACAATCAAGTCTGCCTTTTCAGCCAGCTTTATAATTAGTCCTCCATGAATAGGGGTGAAACATGAAATCTCTACCTCTCAGGACACTTTCACACTTTGCACATTTGAAAACTGGCTTAATTGGGGCCAAACTCTATTGCAGTGAGATCTAATAGCAGGACATAAAGAAACGCAGCAGAAACAGACATTTCCACATGAAAGCAAAGAGCTTCCCTTTGATTCTCAGACTAGATCGAGTAGCTAACAAAGGGACATTCTAAAAGCTTATACTGTTTACACAATGTTTGATATGAACACATTTGTCTTTGTCTCTCTTACATCGAGCGTGTCCTATTTAAAAACACTCCACAGTGTAAAATCTAGTGAATAAGGTCATTTTGCAAAACTCCATTGTGCATTTTTGGGTTTTATGCTAACTGGAGATTTTATTATGCATTTTAATTTGCTAGATGATAAACTGTATTAATATATAATATAGAAGGAAGGATGGCAAAAGTGAGAGAATAGTGCTCAGGGAAAATGGTATCAATGACCTCAACGAAAAGGCAGAGACGGAACTTGTCATTGAAAGACAGTGACTCGGTGATTGAAGCCATGCTATTTCTTTTTTTTTTTTTATGAATAACTCATATGTTGCATAATAGGCATACATGGTCAGGCTTTTTTTGGTTATTACACTTGGAATGTAGAGTTGAAATGAGTTGGGTTTTTTTCTTTTGGATTTACTTACTGCACAATACAAAATCATGTTAGGTGACTTATAATAAAACTGGGATGTCGATTATGTAGAAAGATTCAAATACTTTTAAAATTGGTGCTACATGATCATAGAATACAGAGAAAAAATGACACTTACAACTACCAGAATGCAGTGTGCTGCAAAAGACCAGTAAATACTGCCTCTGGGTGATGTTATGTGTCCCCGTCCGTTTGAAACAATAGAGGCTGGCTGGCAAGAAACAATGTATTATTACAGTTGAACAGTAATTTAAAACACGTTTCCAAAAACATTTGTCATGAGAAATTTGCAACACAGTAACAATATCTTGTTCTATATTTGATCAGTGCTGCTAAGTTTCACCATTTGATCTCAGTTTTTGTCAGTTTTGTGTGTCATTTCCATGTGTTTTCTGTCAATTTGTGTCATTAGGCAAATACTTCCAAAATTGTTTTGATAAAACACTGGTTGAAAATTGGTGATGTATTCCCCTAAAAGTAAAATTACTAAAATATAGTAATTGTGTGAGAAATGTATTGTGCATTTAGGAGACACATGAAATGTGTTTGTACTTTATAAACAGTAAAATACTGTGAGTACTCAGTGGATGTATCATGATGTATTAGCACAATTACTATAATTTATTTTAACCTCTTTTGTTTAAACATTACAGTAAGTGGCTTACAATACATGATAGGCAGTCACTTCTTGTAGCATTGGCAGCTGGCTAGGGGCAGGGAAGCACTGATATATAATTAATTTCAAAGTAGTTACAGTCCATCAGCTGTACTGTCCTTCTCCTCTGTGTGCAAGTGGCCTCTGGGCAAGGTGCTCAGAAACAATGCATACTACACTGAGGGGGGAAAGCTTCACCTTTTCCCCTGTCACATCAGTGTGTCCTTGATGTTGTCCTTTATCTGTCAAGCAAATAAGCATATGAGATGATGACAGCATGTATGAGAGAGTTAAGCAACACTGACACTGAAGTCTTTTCTGTGGGAGGTTTAGAATTTAAATACCTGCAACCCCACTTAACAAAGTGCCAGTTTCATAATCTATGCTAGTTTACAGAGATAATCGGACCTTTTTTTACCAGTACTTTTTATCCTAATCTTTTTTTTTTCTTTTTTTAACAATCTTTACCACGAAGCAACCAAAATAGTGAGACTGATGTGTCTTAAAGCAAAACTCAACTAAAAATCAGTCTTTTCATTATCAAATATCCATTGCCTGAAGGCAATGAAGATGGCCTTGAAAAGTCTTTAGGTCATTCCTTTTGGGAAGAGAAAAGCTGGTTGCATTCACAGTTACTTAAACTGCATTTTGATGCTGACCAAAAGTGAGTGTTTGAAACTTAAAGGTTCAGTATGCAAGCTCTGTTTGCCTAAATTCCGGCTGACCCTGATTGAATCATGAAATATTAATTGCATCAATCTCAGACAGAAACAACAGAATCAGGGGCCATTTTTTTCTGCCACAAATAGGCAGATCTGCACGATTCAATTTTCCTTCCTTTCCATTTTGCATCATATGTATGATAATTGTCTTATTTATTGTGGATGCCATTTGGTTTAGGACACTTAAATACATAAATCAATCAATCAGCAAATCAAAACAGGCACAAATCTTGGGGGAATATATTTTTTGTTCACTTGGCAAATGCTTTATCTATTCCCATTAAATTGATTGTTGTCATCTCTTTCTGCTTCTCTAAATCCCCTCTTCAAAGAGTGAACGTGTGTGAAGTTACGTTAGGACGTTCCGTCAATTACAACCCAAGAGATAAACCAAAGCAATATACTTGCATGTCACAGAACTGCAGCTTTGAAAATTAATTTTAAAACCCAGTTTCCACTGACCGATGTACAGCAAAGACCCACTATTCTGCCAGCTTCTAAATGCCTGCTAGACAGACTTTCACAACCCCAAATACACAGTGAAGGCTGAAGGTGTGAGGACATTTTTGCCTCCTGTACTCCGGCAAATTGGACTTGCAACGAAACAAAAACTATGAGACTAAAGTGCTGACTCTAAGGTTTACTTTGTGGGTGTTGGCATCCATGTCTGATGAACCGTGTAAAACTTAAAACCTTTTTTATGCATACCACCCACGGCTGAAAAGGGCTGTGAGTCCCACACTTTTCACCTAAAGTTGATGCAAACACTATGCACCAAATATAGTGATTCACGCTTTGTGCTGGAGTAATGCCAAATGATGAAAAACATATCCCGATACTTAGGGACCACAGTATGTGTGATATAAGCAGCTAAATATGCTTCTCTTAGTGAGGGCTGGAGTGGTAAATAGGTTCAGCATTTTGCAGACAGAGTACTGGCTTGCTTGTGTATCCAAGTGTGGCATTTCTTGCCAGTTATTTCACCTGACACAACAATTTGATTCAGCCAAACAGGGCAGATTTGCATTCTCTCCATATGGGCTGACTGGATCATGGACTCTGTTGCATCACCACTTTGTGATTTAGATGAGTGTATTTTGATATCAATTTTTTTGCTCCAGTTGCTGTCAATTATAAGAAGACCAACATTTTTTTTCTTGGAACCAAGCAGCATCAAGCTGACAGCCCCTGTTTTTGCAAGTCAAACTAGCTCACAAATTAATTCAATCTCAGTTACAGTATACTTGCATCAGTATGTAAAAGCTCTTGAATACATTTCTTAAGTTTTTCTCCACATGTTTGTTTCATATCCTTTACCTGAGGCAGCTGACTTTGCTGGTGATGCTCACTGCTGCAGCAGATTTGTTGGAGGTGAAGGTTTGAACGTCTTGAGTATAAACCTATATTTATCAGCAGGCTGGACATTTCTGTCCATGCCCTTTGCTAGCTCCCTAACTTGAGCTAGTGCAGCAGCAGATGGACCTGCAGTGCTGCTCTGCACCACAAGGATGGTTGCATGTGTGTGTGTGTCTGTGTGTGTGTGTGTGTTTGTTACTACCCCAGGAATCACCTCTGGCTTCTACCATAACAGACGGCTCTGGGTCATTACAGCAGGTCCAGGAATGACGAGTATTGCAGTGATGGATTATAGCTGGTGTGAATGACCTGGTGTGTATGTGTGTGTGTGTCTGTGTGTCTGTGTGTGTGTGTTTCTGTAGGTGTACGTGTCTGTGTGAATCAGGTCACCTCCACTCCCTCCTGACCTTCCCCAGTTTCCTCTACATCTCCTCTCTCCTTCTAGCAATCCCTCCTTCCCTCCTCCTCAGCAGCAGCTCTCTGCAAAGGTTATTATCACAGCAAGAGAGGCCACAACCCTTTTTAAGTCAGGAAACACATAGCACACGTGAACATTTGTGTTGTACGAGTGTAAAACATAAAATATGTTTCCCTATCTTAGCACACTTGCGCAAAACCTTTAAAGTAGATGATAGAAAAAAAAAATTAAAAAGATACCTCTAGAGAGAGAAAACAACTCTTGTACACTGTCATTTTCATCTTTTTCAATTACGGTGTACTTGACAAAACCACTGTCTGTCTGTCAGACCACATCTTGGATGAGATTGGATTACGTTATCACATTTGCATTTTGCTGACATTCCTATTTTGACTGATTTACTTAACAACAGCTCTAAATCCCTTGATTATAAACACTTGTGTTGAAGACACTGCATTGCATTTCACGTGGAGTCCCTCAAGGCTCTATTCTTTATCCCCTGCATGTTTCTATCCATATGCTCGTGTTAGGTAACATAATCTGAAACACAACT
This sequence comes from Plectropomus leopardus, assembly GCF_008729295.1. Lineage (NCBI taxonomy): Eukaryota > Metazoa > Chordata > Actinopteri > Perciformes > Serranidae > Plectropomus > Plectropomus leopardus. The sequence continues at coordinate 7,090,753 of NC_056467.1, read as the reverse complement.
TTTTTTTTTTATTTATTCACTATATGCTAATGATGACCTAATATATAACCTCCTAGAGCCGAATAACTGCAACAAACCAGGGGCACATAGGTTTAATATGCAATTTTATTCTATAAAACAACAAAAGTCAGAAAAACTGTATATTAAAACATATTATGTTGTTATTCATATCAATAAATTCTGCTTACAACAGTCACAGTCCACAGCTTTTCTGCCAGTGCCAGTTATCTCCCTCCCCTCTTGCACCATGTGCAGACAGTCAGTAGGTGCTGGAAAGACTGGAGGTAAGGAGACACCACGCACCTCAGAGTCGGTTGTTTTTGGAAAACATTAGGCAACTGTATCATTTTGTCTCTATTTAAGAATGTGTGAAATCATGTATGATAGGACATAGAGTTGCGTGCGTGTGTGTGTGTGTGTGTGTGTGTGTGTGTGTGTGTGTGTGTGCATGCTTGCGTGCGTGTGTGCATGCAGGCGTGTGTGTGCGTGTGTTTGGGGATAATTGATTGATGGATAATCTGAATCATGGTTGAGGTGGGGCAGTATGTGTGCTTGCGTATGCAATTGAGATACACACTGTAGGCATGTATACCTCAATGAATTTTAATGTTGACTCTGGCCAAGGAAAGTATTGTTGCAAGCATGTGGTGTAAACCCTGTATGACAGAAGATATCTACAGATGTTAACAATGACCTTCAGATTATGCTGGTGAAATTCCTTAATAACCTACAGGTGTTTCCAACAGGTAGTACACTGAAAATCTATACTAGCAAGGCTAGACTTCTTTATTGTGCATGCGTGGGGTAGAAGAGTTGGTTTATTTCAATTTTTACTACAAAAAACACTTTCTTTTGCTGCATTATCATTCATTGATGAACAGTGCCAGGGTCTTTTATCCAAAACACCAAAAAATACAAAGGTGTTGACTGTGTAGTGTCTGCATACAGCCCTAAACACCTCCACCAAGAAGGTAGGGCAGCTTGTATTTTGCCGCAGGAAAAAAAAACAAAACAAAAAACTGTTGTGTGTCAATCACCCACTACTGCTTGTCAAGCTTAAACTCTGTGAGAAAAAACTGCTGGTGACTCAGCCGGCCATTTTAGCATTTTGATTGATCTTTTCCAATTTGGATTTTGGTGGTTGGACAGCGTGAGTGGATGAATCAAACTAAAACTATAAAAGTGATAAGCACAAAAACAGGATCTTGAAAAATGAAGAGGGCATACGCCCCACCCCTTAACTCCCAGAGGAAATTATCCTGGTGCAACATATTAACTGATCTCAATATCTGTCTGTAGGACATCAAATCCTGGATAGCTGCAAACCTTCCCCAGCACAGTGTCGATAAATCATGTTACTTGAATCACAGCATATAGCTTCCCTGATTTCTCTTCATTTGTGCACATTGTCCTGTTTTCTTTTTTGTTGTTGTCTCTTCTTTCTACTTCTGAAATGGAGAAAGTCTTCCATTGATTACTGCAACTATAAGTGTTTTGGCCACCTCTCAGTATTTTCCATGCCATCTCCAACTAGTTCAAACTGCTGCAGGAAGGGTTTTAACAATGTCAAAAAAGATGGACCAAATTATTCCAATTCTTGCCTCCCTACACTTGTCCCCTGTCAGCTGCAGAATTGAATTTAAAATACTGCAGTTCATTACAGAAAAAAAGTTAAATGGCTTACACAACTGCTACACTACACTGCAGAGACCTAAGGCACTGAAATGTGTTTCACCCATAATATTGTTTTAAAAAGTCAACTCAAAATGGACTTAAAATTGATTGCTGCTGACAGTGCCTAACCTAACACGCTTGTATTTTTTCTATGTAGTCTCTTGTTGTCTGTCTGTGCCATGGGATTTTACCATTGTTATTCACTAATGTCAGTTTTTAATGTTTACCTCCTTTCTTTTGTTGTCAAAAATGTAAAAATGGTATGTCAAAAATGGTAAAGAACATTTAGAAATAGTTATAAATGGTAAAACATCAATGCATGTATTGCAAAGAGACAGAAGACCAAGAACCTTGTGGCCCCATGTAGTGTTGTGTAGTAGTGGAAGAAGTACTGCTGTTATTTACTTAGGTAAGAACATCAATACAACAATGAATAAACACGTCACCAGTAAAAGTCTCACATTCAAGTTAGCCCATTATAAATTAAATAGTGAGAGTTGAGAGAGCAGATAGAAGAATGCACAGTAGCAAGTGTTGTTTTATTGTTATTTATAATATTGGCAAAAACAGCAGTAACTTTTGCTTGACTAAGTCAGTGCACACTGGTCACACTGGTTGGATGTTCAGCACTGATATGAAAAGTAAAATAAAAAAAAAACAACAACATAAGCTGTTTTGTATTCTACTGTTGTCTGTTTGGTCGGCTCCTTAATAGGAGTGTGTTTGTGTGTGTATGCGCACATCGGGTCATAAATTTGTCACATCCTGTCTCTCATCTAAAGGCACCACTTCTTATGGTACATCTGGCTCTTCACAATGAATGCTACACTGACAGTGTTCTGTATAAATTTGTGAAAATATGGACCTAACAAGTGAGCAGTTTGCTGCCTTCAAGGCTCTGGTTGAAGAATCAGACTTTTGAGTTGAGCACACATACACTTTGAAAAAAGAAGGTTAATATTTAGAGATCCAAAATGTATGAGAAAAAAATGAACAAGTGTGGTCATGTGTTATGTGGCTGCATTGCATTCTATTTAATTGAGGCTTTTTCCTTTTGATTTTAATGGTTACTTCAGTAGTGGAAATGTATTTAGGCACGTTTTGCTTCCGTTCCAGTTATTTCTTTTAATTTGTTAGAAATTAGTCTAGGGTTGCACAAACCTTTCCTAAACCCATTAAAACTCATTGTATAAAGTTTGTGGATAAAAAGTCTTACCCAAGGACTATCTAAGAACTGAATGATGTATAAGCCCAGGTTCAATCCCCACCTGCAGCGATTCTGTGTAGTTCCCATGTATTGAGCCTAATTTTAGCAAATCCATGGCTTTAAAAATACAGAGTGCAAGGAAGGAAATAATCAAAGTGAATTGCTTTGGAAGAGTTTGCAAGGTCTCTTTGAATGTTTTTGTCACTATGATAAATTACCACCACTCGAAACCATTGTAACCAGCATGAATTGAAGTTAAACCACAGCTGTTCTTTGTGTAGAGCTTTAAAACCTTCAGAGGGTAGATATTTGATACTGAAAGGTTGGCTGGTTGAGTGTACAACACTGTTTGTACATGTGCATAATAATAGATTTTGGTATACTGAGGGCCACAGATGACAAACTGGTTGTGTCCTCAGGATCTTGGCTAAAAGCCACATTATTTGGCTTCAAAGGGAGGAGTCATTTCAGGGGAACTCATTTTTGTCAACCAATTAAGACGTATTTCCTCTTTAAATCCTTTGAAGGATGCAAACTCTAAACTGGGACATTATTCAGGTCTATTGGAGGAGACACGTGGCAGTTCACATCATCTCAAGGCCAACAGAGGGAGGTAGCAGCTGCAGATGTAAAATGTTATTTAATGCTTTATGATGTTAAATGCACTTGTTTTCTGGTATATAATGGTGATGGTCTATATGAATATAGATGCTGCTTTATTTGAGTTTTTATTGTATAATCTTAATAAAAGTGGATACCACATCTCCTATTTATACTATTATTAGACAGACTTTTGATGAGAGTTAGATCTTCATTTGCTATGATGCAGCCCACTGCACAATTAATAGTATATTTACTTCCCTTTGTACAATTGCATGCTCAATCTCATGGAGCTTAATGCCTTTTTTAGCTGTAACTAGCAGCTCTATAGGTCAATATGTGGTTGGTTGATCCACAAAAATATGGGCAACAGTTTTTGCCCTAGGAGGCTAAAATTTGGCGTTGAGGTCCGGTGCATAGCTTACACACTTGAACATGCCCCAAAGGGCAGCTGATCAATCTTTCATGCCAACTGTTCAAAAGGTGGACAGCTGGGAGTGGTGCATTACTTCTAAATGGCTTTACATAACATGACCAAGCTCTAGAAACACACACATGCACAAGGCCTTTGCACATCAAGCCCACATTTTGTATGGGAAATTGACACTTAAAAATATATACTCCCTCACGTTGTGTCAATCACATTTTTACACTGACTCTGAAACTTTCATTCATGATTGATAAGTTTTCTGGACAGTTGTAATGTTCTGCATTTTTTCCCAAAATTGCCAAAAGCCTTTCGAGACTTTGACCATAAGCAGTGAAGAAAATGTGACGTAACCTGCAGGACACGAACATTAACATGAGAGAGGATCAGGGTCTACAGTGTAATTTCCTAACTCAGGTAGCCTACTTTCAACAGCTTAAATATAGTAATATAGTCATTTTCAGGTGGATGATGACAAGGAAGAAAATTTTCATCCAGAATGAGAGCCACATACAGACAGAAAAAGAGAAAGTGACAGGGTGTAGACAGAACGGGAGGACAGATTAGCCTCTACAGGCAGTCGCAGTGCCAAATGCAAGATGTGGGCAGAGAGTGGCGACAGCCAGTGAGGTGTCTCAAGTAGAGAGAAGCAAGAGAGCAAATATGCCTTTCCATTTTGTCTCACATTTTGAATCTTTGCAACAAAGAGAGCAATGAAATGCATCAGACCAAGTGTGCAAGGATTGAAAAACCATAGAAAAAATATGGATTTAGTGTGCAATGTCCCTCACACACATGCACACACACACAGACACACACATGCACACACACACACCATTTTGCTACATTACCTTTCATATCTCATGACCATGCATGGTCATAGCTAATGCAATTTTTTGCTTGTTTTAAAGATTAATCACTTCAATACATATTATTAACAAATCAAAATAATGTAAGCATAGATGACCTTACACCTGGCATTCAGACTGAAGTCTGTGCAGAAAAAAAAGAGTCTGGAAAAGGTGCAGATATGTTTTTAAGTTTCGCTGAGGTGGAAAGGCCGGTGTGTCGGTGAAAGCAAAATGCAAAAAGTGCAATATAAAAAGACTGACACTCATGATGCACATAAGGCATGTGACTTAGACATCCACAGAAGATTCTTTTCCACTGAAAGAAGAAAAATGTTGACAGACGAAAGCATTAAATGTGTGATGATACTGAGCTTGTAGCATTCCTCAGACAGTACATGAAACATATATAAATACTGTATTTTCAACATGTTTTCCATGCCTTTTTTTCTGAGTAATTGACCTTACATCTGCAATCTGACTGTCCCAATGCAGTGCTCACATGGAAGTGAATGAGCGAGATGCTGTCTTTGACATAGTGCTTTTACATGTCTGAAGACACTCAATGGTATCTAAAGATGCTAGGATAGGTACATTAAGTTGGCCTATGTAAGAGGATTACCCTAATGTTGACCGAGGCCTGAATGTAAACACACAAGAAAGTATGGTTTCAGCTTCCTGGAATATAAAGCTGTGTAATAGCTGATATACAGTATGATGCTGGTGAAGATCCCTTGGGTACTGTACAGTCTTGTGCCCAGAGGCCTCAGGCCTGTCTTTCCTTTGCTGTACACATTTGCCCTGTAATTCACCAGAGAGAGAAATATATTAATTTTTGTCAGGGGGGGTTACGGGAGCAGATTCGGGTTTAGTCGATATCATTAGATATGAAATAAGGCTATTATCCCAAGAAATGAAGCTCCTGCAGTTTCCCGTTAACACCTAGTAAGCAATGAGTCATTCAAGGCTTTATGTTGGGTTGTTATTGACTTCTGTGGCTCGTGGCGATTCTCCCTCCCTTAATTATTTACTCTGCCCTTTAGCCTCCCTTCATTGCCTCTGTTTCTGACGATAAACTATGCAGATAAAAACATGTTTATGATGATGATGAAAATGATGAATGCAAAAAGGAAAAATATGACGAAGATACAAAGATAAAAAGAAATTTGACTCGGGGAGAAAAATTGTAGAGAAGAATTAGAAGATAAGGACATGTCACATGGGAGGAATAAAATGAGAAATCTGCAACAACTGCCTGCAAATTACTGTGCCTTCGTGTCCATGGTCTCCTAATTAAGAGAACAGAGGGAGAATGCAGATTAGAGGGGAGGGCCTGGAGATAGGCCTGTGGCTCTCCAGTCTACAGAGAGAATCTCATCCAGGGATTCGCTCCGTTCATACAAAACAATGAAGGGGTCTACATTATTCATCTCCGGGAGTGAGAAACACAGAGGCAGCGAGAGAGAAAAAGGATGGAGCAAAACTTGAGTGGGGGTTGGAGAGATAAGATGTGGAGGCACACCAGACTGGGTTTGAGAAAAGAACAATTTGGATTTGTGCACGTATGTTAGTGTGTTTTTTCTCTCTTCCTCAGGGTCCTTTTACATTTGTGGTTTTGGGAAATCTTATTGGGAAATTCTTGTGTGGGTTTTTAGGCAGTTTTACCCACTTACTCATGGGTTAAATCCTCCTTAGCACAGACTCCCAGCCTTCCCGACTGCCAGTCACATGTAATTTTAGTCAGCCATTTAGCTTGTAATGATGCTGCTGCGTTGTAACAGCTTGGCAAGAAATAACAGTATTGTTAGAAGGTGCTTGCTGTGTCTGCTTCTACAAGGTGTTACATCCTTAAAGAATCTTAAAAATAGGATTATGTTTTCTCACATTGCACATTTATGTCTGGCGCATGACAGGTGTTTATGATCTAATATAAATTAATTTATTTTTCACATGAGTTTTTTATTTTGTTTTTGGCCACAGATGCTATTATCATCTTATTGACTGTGCAGGCTACATAAAATAAATAAATGAAATAAAAACAATTATATATATATATGAATCAAATTTTTAAATCTGCAAGGTATTTGACCTATTTGTTAGCAGTGTTGTGCAGGATACTAAAAAGTAGAAATTACTAGTTACTAGTTACTTCACCCAAAAGTAATTGAATAATTTAACCAATCCCTACCTATAAAAGGAAGTAGTTCATATGGATAGTATTTTTTGCATTACTTTTAAATATATACTTAAAATATCTTATTAAGAGAGACATAGCTATATTGATTTAGCTTTGCTGTGGGACATTGTGGGATAAGATAACAGTCAAATGATGCTACCTGTTATCACTATGATGAAAAGTAAGACATGACACAACAAAACACAACAGATACCTTTTGATGGACCTATTTATTGTAGCCTACACTAGCCTTCAAACCAAGCAAATCAGTTTTAGTACTTTTTTGGCAGAGTTAAAATGAAATAGCAACTGTGTCTCAGACATCCGACAGTAATTCCTGATCCTGATAAGCCTAATAAAATACAAGTGTTATTTAGGTCTACAAAAACATAAACACACAGAGGTTTATCCTTTATAACTTTAACATTAATTCAAATCCTACAAAACACCACTATAGGCCCTATTTGTCCTCGATCTTAAGGAGGGAAAAATAATGGCGATATGTTTAAGACAGCATGCTCATATTGCCTGAACTGTTAGCCATTGCGAGCTATAACAATAAGGCTAGGTAACTCTTGATGTGTTTGTCAAACAGCAGGTCATGCACGGTCAAAAGAAATAACAAAGGAGCCTCCTGAATAATGGAGCACATCCACAGGATCAACCATTTCCAAACTTTGCATCCATTCTCTATGAAGGCTGCCGTGCAATGCTGGTGCTGTGTTGCATTTCGAGAGATGGCATTTGGTTCCTCATTTGCATAAAGCTGAATCCAGGCTACTCGTCACCTCTAGAAACTCTTGTAAACTAACCATTGTCAATTTAAAAACAGACACATTTAGCAACATTACTTACTTCTTTCCTCAAATGCTATCAGAAACACATTTCAGTGAACTATTTTTGTAAGAGAAAGTTTCCAAATGTGACACTATGTTGGTCCAATAAAATCTGGGAGCAGACAGCCCACTTACCCAGTGACAAGGCCATTAAGCTTCCAATGCTGGGAAGCAGTATGTCCTCTTGCATTGAAAGCTTACATTAACATTGTGTGAAATAATCCACCCTCCACCTTCTCTCTCTCTCTTACACTTTCTCTGTCTCTCTCTCTCTCTCTCTCTCTCTCTCTCTCTCTCTCTCTCTCTCTCTCTCTCTGAGTGACATATTTCTACTTACGACCCAAACTCGTGGAATTACAGTAATGTATTACTCCCAACACTGCCTGTTAGATGTTCCTCTAACCTTTAAAGGAACTGCTAAGCTATAAGAGTCATACCAGCTGCATTTACAAGGCTGTGCCTCTGGCTTCTGTGGGATCAATACATAAATCAGCCTCAGTGGGGGGTTCCTGCAAGAGGAGAGTATAATTTAGTCAGATATGCTCTGTAAATCACTTTGCATAGAGTTCCCAAGGAATGTTTGAGGGTTTACTGTGCATGCTGCTCAAGAATATATGAAGGGGACACAAGGGTACTGGTTTCTTGGGATTCTTTGCAGCCTTTTGTTTACCATGTTGGTCTGTGTTTAATTTAAACTCAAATAAAATCTGTCTGGAATCTGGCTCCATATTTGGCTTCCTGTGTGATTATGAGAGTTAAACAATATACTGTAAATTACACCCATCGATTGAAGATAAACATCACCATCTGAAATTACAGTGGTTATGAATGTAACCCTGTTTCGGTTGTTGAATTGTTTCAAGATGCATGGAGGTCTGGGAAACAGATGCATTAAACATACACTGAAATTTTGTGAGTTTCATAATTTTTATTCTGCCAGAAGAGTCTTTGACGTTAAGTTAATTGTGTTAAGTCCAACTTTATCAACATACTCGGAGTACTCTTTTTTTTTCCAAACTGTCACAACACTGAATTTTCATTTCTTTGGTCACTATATTAAAGTGATTTTACTCTGTACATTCACTTAGAATTTTCAGTTCCTAATTGAGCTCGACTTCCAATTGATCATTTGCTAAATTCTGCCCCTTGTTGATGGTCTGTCAAGCTTTCAGAGAAAGCATGGAGCCCACTATAGCGAACTGCACTCCCTGAAGAAATATTATCTAATTTTCAGAAAAACAAAAACACAATTTCTGAGAAACAGACAGAGGGGTCTAAATGATGTGTTTGAGGAATATCCAGGATATCAAACTGACCCAGCAACAAAAATAGTTAAAAGTTAAAGATACAAACTAAAGCCTACAGATCACTGTGTGAAAGTGAATCACCATTTCACCTTGCCATATACAGAAGACAATAAATTAACAAACAATGACTGGGAGCAACAATGTTCCTGTAAAGCAGGTCAGGCCTTCATTCACACACTTTCAGTAGCTAGTGTAGCACAGAAGTGCTCATGTAGCACTCTTTAGTGTTCATTTCACTTCCTGATTTTGTTTATAAACTCTGAACACAAAGATGTGGAAGCAAAGTTAACTTTAAAAAATAATTTTCTGCCATTTTAAATTTCTGACAGAAAATAATGTTTTTCACCTCACCTCCTCTTGCATATCTTTTTCAACCTTCACTGTTGTTGATCCTGAAAAGTGCTTTTGCAAAATTAACACTTGTTCAAAGTAATGATATTCCAAGGATTTACATTAAGTGCTCTGCAAACATCAGTGTCTGTCACAGTCACAGGTTTGATGTAAAACCATTTAATAATTTTCTATTACCACACACATTTAAAGGATTGTGTAGCTTTGGCATTGTTCTACTTGCTGGGTACTTGCATGCTTTGGCTGTGTTCTAGTTAAACAGTTTTTTTGTTAATTGGCTACTGCTGTTCATTTCTGTCCAACAGGCAGTCATCTCAGTGGACTAACTCTGTCCAATAGATCTGTGGTTTCTGTAACGGTATCACTACCATCAAAAATCTCAGACTATCTTGTGCCAAAACATCTGAAATATTTCTTGAAGTTAGCAAAAATGTAATTAAACAGAATAAATCTGTGCATGAATGAGGCAATTTCACAGTGTTGCTTTTAATTTATGTAGACAGTCCTAAGAGTCATTTGATGTGTGTGCATACTCCAAAAGTCTTAGTTAGTCATCCATCACTTCTTGAAAGGCATCCCATAATTTAGCTGATGAGTTATACCTGAAGTAAGGAAAATAAAAAAAACTTGAAGAGTGGTCACATGATGATTTTGTACAAACTCATTCTCATGGACTCATAGTTGCATTGTGTTTGTGTTTCGTAGTTGCTTGCAGTGAGCTCATTTGATCTCTCAGCCTGTACATCCTTTTACTTCTGCAAGGAATTAATCTTGTTACACCATAGGTTTTCACCTTGAACAGTACTTTGGTCACTAAACCAGTCCTCCTCAACACTGCTTCTCTGTGCCTTAACTCACTCATAGAACTGAATAGCAAGAGGAGGGATGACCCTCAGGGGCCAACTCAAAGCAATTATTTTGCAGGAACATTGAGGAGATATCGTTTTGTGTGCACGGGGTAGTATGCAATCTTCTCCAGTAGGAGATATGGATATATAGTAGAGGTGCCAAGAGTCAAATGTTTGTCAATGTAGAGATGTGGCATGATGCACAGAATGATTGGCTCTCCTGACCATAGAGCACTGGGGCATTTGCATTACCAGTCGATCCACACATGCAATTGCTTTTCCATTTATCATGGAATATAATGTGGGAGCAACGGAGTAATGGCATAGTCAAAGAGTAGATTGTTGATACAATTACCTTTAACACTGAAGGATTTTTTTTTAGGCCTATCCTTTTTTAACATGGACTTAAAGTACTTTTTTAATATTATCTAGAAGTACTCTAAATCTGTAGCACATTGTTAATGCTTCATTTTCACTGCATGGTTCATCTTGACTCACTTCCATTCCTTTTCCATGCCAGAGCATTTTCTGAATTTTGTTTTCCACTGTCGATAGAACATCCTTAGTGTCGGTGGGATTCTCAGATGATGGCTGTAGAAATGCCACATTAAACTCATCTTCAGCCCTGCACTTGCTGAATCCTTTCACTGGCAACCAAACAGAGGCATATCTGCATTTTGGCGATTGTTGACAATAGTTTACAGCAATGTTTTGCAGGCTGCCATATTTACCAGCTCCAACATTGCAAAGGCTGTTGTTTATTCTCATGAGTCTTTGTGTTTGTGTGCTATGTGTGCTATCATGGCTATAAGGGGTCCTAGAGACACCAGTTTTGGTGGGATATACCACAGAAGCCATATTGGGTATTTTTCCAGGTATTTATATGTCTATCAGTCTGTCTGTGGACATATTTTGTGAATATGATAATGTTGCAACCATGCAAGATCGAGTTGTGAAAATTAACACGTGAAGGTATAGTTCAAAGATGGGCATGGTCTGAGTAAATGAGCCTGAAGTAGGTAGATATGAAGTATGGAAGGAGCCATTGTTCCTCCTTCTTTAAGTCCTTGGCTCACTAAACTTTACAGGTGTGTAGATGAGATTACCAAAACAATGTTTGAAGATGGGTGTAGTCTTGGCAAGGGCACCGGGAGTAGGGTGATACCCCTTAATCAAAGTTCCCAATGTATAAAGAAGTCAAAGACTTAGTTGATTTTATGGAGTTTTTTTTTTTTTTTTTTTTTTTTTTTTTTAAGTTTTAAAGCAGAACCCTCCTCCCCCCACATCCCCTCCCTGAGTTATGCCACTCTCTGACATTCACTTTGAATTGCGGATTAAGTGGAGTTATTCCATAGCAAAATGGTCTCTAAACTCTGGGTCAAAAATCATAGTTGCTATTGTCAGTAGTGTGACTATTTAAAAATGGTGGGTTTTTATAGGATGTTCTGTCAGGAAAGTGACAATTCCCTCTGACTGTTCAGTGGTTTGCATTTTTTTTAACTCCTCCTATGTACTATCAGCTCAGCTTGCTTGGAACCTCACCCAACGTGGTATCAAAAAAGTACCAGGTGCTATCTACAACTGTTGCTAATGGAAAAACAAAAAACAAAAACCGATTGAGTCGAGTTGAGTACAGTTGTGCGGTACCATGCAGTGGAAATGCAGTATAAGTTGAATGCGACCTTGTGTATGAATGTTATTGTTTTGCTGACTATTGCTTTTTTGCATTTTAACTCAAAATGAAATGAACAAGCTCAAAGTCAGAAGCTTTTGCTTGGTGTAAATGAGCCGTAAACAAACAGAAATGAAAGTTGCATGATGCACCATGCTGCTTACCTCCGGATAATGGTGTTGTTCAAGAGTTGTGTGCAATTACACCGTGACCAGGTCACTTATGTGCTAAACACATAGTATTGAGTGGTCTACCTGTCTTAAAAGCAGAAAACAAAAATGGCCCCATCCCCACCACAACAAAAAATCTCATGCTCATTAAGGAAATGTCTGGTATACCTCTGCAGATCCAAGTTTGTGGTCCTTGCTGTTAGCGAGGCAGCATGAAATATTTGAAGTGTGGCTTGGGACCATAACAGCTTTTGGCAAAGCACATATTGATAGAAAGTTTGAGTCAAAGAGGAAAACCAAATAGAAAACACAAAACACATTGCTGTCTGTGAGCTCATCCAAACACTGCTCACACACACACACGCACACACACACACACACACACACACACACACACACACACACACAAACACGAACAGATGCTTATTATGTTTATCTCACCAAACATACAATCATAAGAGAAAACAACCATTTAGATATGATCACATTACGCCGCACAATATAAGGTGGCCTCTAGATCTCGAGAACACACAGCACACACTATCTACCGTCTGGCGAAGTGAAATCACTCTTCAGCAGCCATCCTTGTTTAGTTCACATACAAACTAGCTTACAGGTCTGCACAAAGAAAATAACATCAGAACTGCAGTTCAATTAGGCATCTGCTCGCATGCAATACCACTCACAGGCCAGCTTAAACTTTGTCAAGGTTACGCGTTTATGCAAAGGAGCCCTGAAAGGTGGCTTTTGGAGTGCTTTTTTAGATGCTTAATGTGTCCTTTGAAGTGTGTTTTGTGTGTGTTGTCTTATGCAAGTCGGTGTTGGCAGCCTCTGCAGGTAGGCGTTACGCCAGTATAAACAGGCTTCTTTGCGAATGCATAACACATTACTCTGATGTTAATCTAACCAAAAGCAGACGGAAAAAAATAAATAAAAAATAAACCCATAGGTGATCATTTTGTCACTTTCTTCTTTTGCCAACCAGTTATTATGAATGCGGTATTCACCTGCTGCTCATAACAAATGTGCAGCCAGAGATTGGTCATTCACTCATCAGCTGGTGTGCTCAAAAGTTGATGCTTTTAGCAAAAAAATATTTTGCAGTTGCATTATATAGCACTGAAAATTCACTGAAGTTTTCACATTTCCCTTCAAAACTTAGAACTAACACTTAGCATGTTGTCTTCAATGTACCAAGCTTTGTGCCAGAGTTTTGCGTTATTCTATGTTTCTGCTGACAGTGAGAAAGACTGATGGAGAGCAAGAGGCTTCGGGCCAGTGTGTGTGTGTGTGTGTGTGTGTGTGTGTGTGTGTGTGTGTGTGTGTGTGTATGTATGTCTGTGTGTGTGTGTGTGTGTGGTGATGAAATATACTGCTGAGTATGTTGCTGGGTATCCTTTTTCCTGCGTATCATGCATTTTACTGCCAAGACTCAAGTTTTGATGCGAATGCCAGGGCAAATTATGCATGCACTTCTTTCTTATAAAGAGGAAAACTTGTTCTCTTTTTATCTCTTGTCTCAGTGTTTTTGTCCTGTACACACCAATGGACACACACTTACTGTAAGTGTGTGCGTGTGTGTGTGTGTGTGTGTGTGTGTGTGTGTGTGTGTGTGGGCATGTTTTGCTCAAGGAGCCTACTCTAGTTTGACAAGGAGTGAATTTGGCTTGGAAAGAAAAAAAAAGAAAAAGATCCGAGTGGCAAGCCTGGCTCATTGATCTTCTAGAGCTCAGGACAGAGGAAAGTGCTATTTGTTTTCATGCAGAGGTTAGATAGTGCACAATGGAGGTGGATGAAGAATCAGAATCCCATTATAGATCCTCCTCTTGTTGAAACTTTTCTGGTGTTTGTGTTTCATAGGCCAGTATTGATCCGGGACCCAAAGATGGAGAATGCAAAATGGCAAGAAAAAAAACAAAAAAAAAACATGTAGAAGCACAAAACCAACATTTACTCAACCAAAATGAGAGAAAAAAAGGAAATATAGTGAAAGGAAAATGCACTCTTTTATTTAATTATTGGCTTATTTCTAATAATTAATATGTGCACGTTTCCAGCTATAGCAGTTTAGTTTTATCATCCAATGCCATACCCTGACTTCAGTGGAAGGTGGAAGAAGGATTTCAATAAACAATATTTTTTTTTCTCCTTTGAGTCTCTGGGGCACTGCAGCTCAGTCAGCTAATGGAGTTGAAAACTTAATTTCAGTCAGCCAAAATTACTTCTCAATATATACCCACAGAGGACTTTATTGATTATTTCACATCTCATAACATGTTGTCAGACTGGAAGCACACTGTATAAGCCAGTGGCCATCATCGAGGTAATGCACCGAAGTCAGCCTGAATTTGGCTGGGCAGCTGGAAGATTGTGCTCTACTTTCCCTTTGCTATTGTGAGGTTTGCTGTTGACCTCCGGGCTGACACAACAAACTGAATGTCTCTAACATGTTGGCTTTGCAACCGAAATGAAGTGAAACATTTGGCTTTGATGCAGCAGTGTGCGTATGGTGAGCAGCCAAGGTTGTTGAGATTTTTACACAGCCTCGCTGCTCACTATGCCAGATAAAACCACTACATGCAACAGGTCAACTGAATCATATGACTGATGGGGGGGCTTTCTTTTTGCATATTTTACCTTGTCTTCTCCTCTACTCTGTCTCCTTCTACTGTGACTTCTATCTGTCTGCATTATTAACATATTACCAGACTTTGAGACACTGCAACTTGCACTCAGTATGGCAAAATGCCGTATTTGATGTTTACCGTCAGCCCTCACATATAAACCAAAGGACTGACAAAATCTTAAACAAAAGTGCAGTGTTTCTGAAACCTAATGCTGTGGTTTCATTGGCCAGCAATGGCAATAGATATCAACATATAATTTGCTGTGACTGAGTTGGTGAAAGTGACAAGCATTGAACCAAGAAGCTTTCTCCCAACTGCACAGAAGTAGCAATTGTTTGTTATTTATGGTTAACTGCAGACACATACTGTATATCTTGTCCATAGACTTGGCAAACAAGCAGAAATGATTGCTTGTAGCAGGCATATGTGGTGTGGAACTTAAGCTAACAACCAGTTACACATGTCAGTCCTAAAGCTATAGCCTGACATTAAGGGTGTGCCATTGTGCACTGTAACGAGCAATACATGCTGGTGTCGTGGGTGTCTAGGACAATGGGCCAGTCACTGTGAAAAATGTCATGTGGCATGAAGTTATTCTTTAACATGGTACTTCAGCATTTTAGCATGCACTTCCATGAAGAGGTGGGACTATGCTTCCCAAAATGCAATCTCAGAACCCAACGTTTATTGGTCTAAGGACAATATAGCCTCTGGGGGTAACTGCCAATATTTCAGGACATCCAGTGTAGCCAGCAGCTATGCAGGCTAAGACTTCCTGTTCCATGTGCTGGTAATTTTTTGCTAATTTGTATAAACAGGTATCTGTGTATGAATGCAGATTAATTAAAACATAAATGTGAATGCAAACCTAAACCATTGTCAATCTATAGCTGATGGCTTCTGAAATTGCATTTTGGTTCATGCTTTCCACCTCACCAAACAGACTGCTTACCTGCCACTTAAATGCAGGTCAATATTTGTTGTTAGAATGTTTAGTTAATATTTATTTTTCCGCGCTGTTTTAATCTTGCTCTGTTAAGCACTTTGCGTGATTGTATAAAAAGTGCGATATAAATGAAGTTTGATTTGATATAAAATACTCAGACTACAAATGGGAACCAGAGAGATTCCAATACCAAAGTCTTTTCCCGTTGTATACAGATATATTTTCATAGAGATTATCCATAATGCAACTGGATAGTATCTCTCCTTAACCCCTAATATTCTTGTAAAAGCCTTTTTTTTTTTCAAGTTCCAAGAACTCAGTTTGTAACACAGGGTGCTTGTTGTAAATGGGTATTATCCAGGCTCAAGAAGAGATAACCCCTATGACATCACCACAACATTGTCAAAGCAATTTTAACAGAATATTTCCACTCTTTCCTTTGTTTTGTAATACACTGTAGGCAATACACTGACTATGGACAAGCAGCCACCTCATACAACCCCACTTCAAAAAATGCTTTGAATAGGTAATATCATTAGAATTACAGTCTGCCAACAAAGCCTTGACATGAACACACTATTTATTTATGTAAAACATTTCAAATGAGAGTACATAACCTACAATAGGTGTCTGAATGAAAAGGAAAAAAAGAGAAAAGAAAGAAAAAAAACGTAACGGGGAGAAACAGCAAATGATGACATTGAGGCAGTAATGATGAATCCAGGTAATACTGATGAAATCCAGGTCATGGTATGGTGTTATGAAATAATGTGCAGGCATTGTCACTTTTAAAATTTACATGGTGGAAGTGGAGGCAAGAAGCCTTACTGATGTCATTCTACTATATCATGTTTTTTTGTTTTTTTATCACAAAGGGCTTTGTGAGACAAAGCCTGGTAGAAGATAATTCTGTAGCTTGGTTCCTGCAGCTCACAAGAAATAGACTGTAAAGCATATTATTGTAACCAGTTGCTATGCTCTATTCTTACACTGTAATCACACAAAAAAGCATGCATTTTAACACAGCATGAAACTGGAATTTCAGTTATAGAATAAAGTTTTATTTTTAAAAAAAAGACCAGGTGATTAAAACCAATTGTCCCTCCTTCCGAATCCGCAGTATCTAAGGAATGCCTTGAGGGAATTCATTCAAATTTGTCCCAAATCTCCACTTGGACTGATTGATGAAGTGATTAGATTTTTGTGGTCATAGGTGAAAAGCAAATTTCCCTCTGACTTTGTCTGTCTAATTCTTGTGAGCGTAATATCTGAAGAACACATTCAATGTAATATCTTCAAATTTGGCACGCACGTCCACACGGAATCAATAATGAAATTATTAGAATTTAATGGTCAATAGTCATAGGTCAAGGTAACTGCAACCTCCAAAAATGGTGTTTGGCCATAACACAGGTATTCATATGCAAATTATGGCAACATTTTACACAAATTTAATAGGATGAAATGATGAAGTGGTAACATTGTATACATGTAGAAAAGGTCATCTTCGCTGTGACATAATGCTTTGCAAAAGAATTTCTGGATATTATTCTATGTCATAACTCAGGAACAGAGGGCAAGACATATGGTCACATACTAAATTGGTGACCAATCTTGGGTGTTCATCTTGAAACTGTGCTGATTGTATAGATCTCCTGTGCTGTCCCGTGGGAGATGTGTATGAAGCATCCCCATTTTAGCAGATGTAGATGTAAACTGTGAGTGCAACTTACTGCGGTAAGTCACCACAGTTGGTGATGCAAAAAAATAAAAATCAAAAAATGCAAATGGTCCTATCCAGAGACAGTATTTGGTTTGTCCATTCTGGGTACTGTAGAAACATGAAGGTGCAACAAGGTGCACACCATGGACAAGGACCACCTACTTATGTAGATAAGTGGCTCATTATCAGGTATCAAAACACAATGATTCTTATTTCTAGATGGTTGTACACTATAGACACATACTTCTTATAGTCCATTTCTGCCAATATATTTCCCAGACTGTGGTGTTTCCAAACCACATATGAATTCTCTGATGTCTTTATTTACTATTTGCAAATGTTGAGTTAATGAACGTCTTAGGAACAACGTGTGAATTCACCTTAAAGAATGGATTTTGCATCTTTAACTCAAAGCTATACATCTGCTTTTCTTTCTGCTGTAGTTCTTCCTTATTGATCAATGCAGCCGTGCAGTTCCTCTGCTGGAGTCATCATGACTAATGAGATGGGTAGTAAGTCAGGGCATCTCATAATATGTATTAATAAAAACACTTTAAAGTGGCTGCCCTTTCACGGAGACTGTAAGTTAAAAAAAATTATGAGTCATTGCTAACAAATTTTGGAAATTTCGCAGCTTTGAATCCAGCTTCTAACCAGCATTGGGATAATATACAATGCAGTGTGATTTCCTTGATGCCAAGCACAAAGAAGCAGAGCCATGATTACTAGTTATATTACATTTGTCTCTGGTGTGTTCCAATAGAATAGTTTCCTGGGGCATTCCTTGCTATCACCTTCTGAACTACACAAAGTTGAATAATAGATCATACTCTCATACGCTTTCGCCTCAAAGAAGTTAATCCCCTTTTATAACCATTGTTGTTCCATCATTATCTGTCACAGACTGCACTGCTTTTCGTAGAAGATACCAATTATTGTGTATGTCTCTTCACTGTGTCATGCAATAGCACTATTACTGTCCTCAAAAACAGCTTTTGGCTCTGTGGTACTGAACAAGAAAAGCTGGCATCCTACTGTATATACACACAACACACGTGTCATTGTTCCTGAATTATATAGACAAATGATCTGTAAATATCACCAGCGAACCAAATTCAATAGCAAAGGAATTTTCCTCTGAGCTTAGTGTGTGTCATCTTCTATTTATTGAGCTGTCAATTGCCTTAAATGGAAGATCCTGAGAAGTGTTTAATGCTAACAGCTAACCTGCCTCTGTTCCCTGAATGGGACACACATTTTTACACATCAGTTGTCATATTTACTTAAAGTGTATTATGTATTTCTATTGTGTACACTGCAGCAGAATATATCACCAGTTCTGCTGTCGAAACCACAACACCCACCAACCCAGAGCGTCCCACCTGCATGATAATAACCCCTCTGTATCTCAGCGCTCGGTTTGTCCGTGCGTGTTTGTGTGTTCTCCAGTGTGGGGCAGAACGAGAGATCACTGGCCTTTTGTTAGGTACTGGTTAAAGCTGCTGTGTCCCTGGCCTCCCCTCCTCCATGCAAGGAAGATTGCAATTAATTACACACACACACACACACACACAACATTTCTTAGATCACTGACGGGCTTTTGAGAATTGTTAACGAAAAATATAGATAAAAGCCACATGGGAGCCATTCCTGTATAAATCTGTATGCAAAGGAGAGCCTCTTTTCCTCTCTTCAGAGCCCAGTAGTCCCTTTTTAAGTGGCCTTAATGCATATGCTCTTTCATAAACTGTGCAATCTCCAAGATAGCTAAAATCTTCAGAAGCTTTGAGGAAATAACAGGCGCTGATTATTAAGGGCCAAGTTGGGAGCAGCTATGCAAGCATGCCTCCCTGAAAACATTTTTGTGCTCCTTAACTAATGCACTACCATCAGCACCTCCAAACATTCCCGTTATTAGTAATTTCACTAAAGTTACTTTTTAGCTGTGCAAACATCTTCTGAACTTCCATTTTCTTCAGTCTAGTTGTAAAGCCTATATGTCACAGTAGGTTACAGCAGCTGAAAAGATGGCTGTTAAAGTCCGACCTGAACTCTTGCCTAAAATCTGAGAAATCTGAAAATGAGGCTTAGATTCCATTTCTCACCAGCGCAATGCGTAAATGCAGTGCAGGAATACAGAAAATCTGCATCAAAAGTTCCACATATGGCCAAAAAATTCCACAAAACAAAAGTCTGTGCAGACAGAAACATGTCTGAGGGGGCTAATATTAACTACAAAACACAAACTAATCGGACCCCAGATTGGATGCTAATGCTAGCTGTTGTGGCCAGCCCCATTCCGTGAAGCAAATGCATGTCAGCTACATTACCTTCCTTGTCGTATCCCAGTGGATTGAACATCTATAGCTATTGTATAGTCCTTTGTTTGGTTGTTGAGGTAGTTTTAGCAAGTGCTTGTTGTACAGCAATGGATGTTGAGAAACCAGATTGATAAGTTGTTCCCCCATTTTAGCAGCAAGCTTGCTATGACCTCAAAATAATCAGGTGGAACAAATGAATTAATAGGTCAAACATGTATTTGTGCGGGGGGAAATTTGCTGGAATTGAAGTATGTATGAATATTTTTGCCTGCTCAAATGTCCAGAATTTGACAGCTTTCATAAGAACCCACCAAAACATTTTTTTAATGAATTTTCATGAGGATAATTTGGTTATAAATATGTGCTTGTTATAAAATGACATTAACTACACAAGAGGATTTAGGGTCACATATGGAAACTTTAAGTTCTAAGGTTACCAGTAGAATTCAGAGAATAACAAATAAGTGCTGACTTTAGTCTCGGAATTCTAAGTCAGAATTCTGACTCAATTCTCAGAATCTTGATTTAATTCTCAGAATTCTGAAATCAGAGTTCTGACTTAAACACTGAGTTCTTATTCAGGTCTTAAGACTTATCTCTCATAACTCTGACTTTATTCCCAGAATTCTAAGTCAGAGATCTGACTCATGTCTCAGAATTCTGACTTTAATCAAATTTCTGACTTTATTCTCAGACCTCTGACTTAATTCATAGAATTCTTCTGACTCAGTTATTAGAATTCTGACTTTATTCTTAGAATTCTCTGTCAGAGGCTTAACTCTCATTTAAGTCTCAGAATTCTGACTAGATTCTTAGAATTCAGATTTTCTTCACAGATTTTGGTGTGATCTGACTTAAACCTCAGAATTCTGACTTTGAACTCTAGGGTACACTAGGTGTGTGTTTGTTATTCCAATCTGACGCGCTACACTTAAATGGGAGAGCTGTTCTTCAAAGCCATGGAGCGTTTATTTCTCTATTAACTGACAGACAGTAAAATTCATTACACATTCACTTCATTTGGCACTTTGCTGCTCTTAGTGGTCAGAGTGTGCCCTGAAACTCCCAGAGCGTGCTGCTCTGGATAACCGAATGGTACATTCCAACAGTGCTCTGAATTTCTGAGCAGTCCAGTTTGTACCAGAGAGTTACCCTGGCACTCAGAGTAAGTGTTTCTGAATGCACCCTCAGACCTCTGATTTTGAACTCAGAATTTGGACTCAGTTCTCAGAATTCTGATTCAAAATTCTGATTCTAAATCTGAAATCTGCCCTTTTACTCAAAATTGTGACTTAAATCTGAGAATTATGACTTTATTTACAGAATTCTGACTTTCAACTCAGACCACAAATTTATCATGTCACCCTAATCCTCTTCCGTGCTCATCCACACTACCTTGTTTTGGTTCATTCAGACTGCCTGTGCTCTGAACAGGATTACTTCTCCTGTATGTGCACAGTACAATTACATTATTGTTGGAGATCTACATTGAAATTATATATTGAATCCTCGCTGTGTCCTGTACTTGTATCCATGTGCAGAGTAGCATTAAAACGTTCTTGTGTCTGATTTAAATATATTAACCAAACACCACCAGAGACGAAACAAAAAAGCACTGTGCAACGAATGACAATGATTCACATTTGTATTGATGCATTTTCTGAATCAAATAAAATGCTTAGTGCACTGCCTTGATTGTTACTCTTCAGTTCATTAAGCACATCGTCAAATGAGCTTCAGATCATGGCCTATTAAGCCGCAGCTTGATTGGCCAGTGGTGAAATGAAAAGCACTTTCTGCATTTGCTGCTGGATTGTAAAGGCGCACCTTCAAAACTTGTGTCCTTGCTTAAGTTGAAAGTGGATGTAATTGCTTACAGAGCTCCAGCCTCATGGCAGTCATGGCAGTCTAGACAAGAGGTGATTATGTCTGGTGAAGCTATATGCAGCTGAGCTTTGCCCTGTTCATGGTCAACAGAGTTGGCACTCTTGAATCTGTTTTTCATCTCTCTTCCTTCACTTAATTCACTTAAACTGTAGAGGGGAAGAATATAACATGGACTATGAAGAGAAAAGACTATTTCATGCATATAATTCTCCCAAAAAAGTGTATTTCAGAGTCCTAGATTGTGGTTACAGTGCAAATATTGTGGATTTCGCACACAAACGATTCAAAAAAATGCATAACTGTTTTTCTTTTTTCTTTTTTAATGATAGGTTTCACTGCTCTCTACCTAAGAGCACCCTGAACTTATGTAATTTACCACATTAAATCATAATTAACTACAGAAAGTCTTATCCACTGGAGGGTTCATGGTCCAATGCAAATCTGCGCGGCGTGAAAATGCTTGGCAGCCACTGCTCTAGATAACTGGATACCTGTGAGCATACCGTTTGTTTGAAGACTAATGATAAAGTGATGCTGTGAGAGAGTCTTTGCTCGGGTTCACCTCCAGGGAGGCAAGAGCAAATACAGTAGTTGTGTATAGATTCTAACCTGTGGACCTGGTTCGGACTGTTGATTTTGAGCATATCCCCGGGACCACTTGATGTCTCCTTTTGGGATCTGTGTCCAAATATGCCAGATACATCTATACTGCTGCAAAGGGTATCACTGCACAACACCTGCTTTTTGTTTTTGTTTTTGTTTTTGTTTTCCTTTAAAAAAAAAAATCAACATCCTTTCTTCTTTGGCCACAATTCCTGTCCTCACTCAGTTGTGTCTCACTGAAAGGGACCTCAGGTGGTGCTGTTGTCCTGACAACCAATAAGGGGAGCATCACAGCCAGACGGCTGGATAATCTGAGAGAAAGAGAGAGAGAGAGAGAG